>NC_056725.1:231534459-231726959 GCF_019279795.1 Protopterus annectens | reverse complement strand
AAAGGAGAGATTACTATCTACTTGGGTCCCCAGATCCCTTATTACATTTTCTGTATTTAGGGGATACCACATATGTGGTAGTTCATGGGTACTTTGTATTTTCCAAAGGAGATGACTATGCACTTTTTGGCATTTAGTTTGAGGCCATGATTTTGACACCAGGTATCCATCTCAGTGAGACCCTTCTGGAGGATGTCTGTATCAGCTGGAGAATCAATTATGGTCCCCAGTTTGCAGTCGTCTGTGAACTTGGTCAGGCATAGTCCTCCTGTGCTTGCCTGCACCTCTGAAAAGTATATACCAAACAGGAGGTGTCCCAGGACTGAGCCCTTGGGGCACCACTTGTAAGCAGTTTAAAGTTGGAGCTAGAGACTGCAACTCTCACCATGTGGGTTCTATCTCTGAGCCAAATGGCAACCCATCTTGTGATGTAGGGGTTTATGTTCAGGCTGGTGAGCTTGTCTATAATGCCAGAAAGGGTAATGGTGTCAAAAGCCTTTGTGAGGTCTAGGTAGGCTGTGTGGACTTCCTTTCTCTCATCTAACACCTTGGTAACTGTCTCAAAGAAGTCCACCAGGGTTAGGAGGCATAATCTGCCCTTAACAAAGCCAAACTGGGTAGGGTCCAATGTTTGGAGGTTCCCAGTGTCTCTGTTAATGAGTTCCACAATGATGTGCTCCATAGCCTTGCAGACCATGCTAGTCAGGCTTATAGGGTGATGGTTCCCACGGTATGTAGTGGTTCCACCTTTGTGGAGTGGGATAACTGTTGCTGTGCACCACTCTATGGGTATGTAGGCTGTAGAGGGGCTGAGTTTGAACAGTGTGTTTAGATGAGGGGTTAGTTAATTTCGGAGTTCATGTAAGACACAGCCTGGGACACTGTCTGGTCCCATTGAAGCTGTGTTTTTGGCTTTGGATAGGGCTGTTTTAACCTGTGTGTCAGTGATTGCTGGGGCTCTACATTCTTCTGGTATGGTTATGGGCCCTTTAGGGGGTAAGAGGGGGTTGAAGTTTGCACTAAACCTGTCTGGCAGAATGTTGGCAATATCAGTTGGTTCAGTGTATTTTGTGCCAGTCTGCACTAACTCAAAGCAGATCTGAGAGTTTCCACTTAGGTTCTTGACATAGCTAAAGAATGCTCTGTGGTTATCTTTGGAGTTCTTGGCAATTTTTCTTTTCAAGCAAGCCTTGGATGATTTTATGAGGGATCGTAGTTTCTTGCTGCTACTGATCAGGAATGTCTTCCCTTCTTGGGATTTTACTCTTTGCTGTACTAGTTTCCAACCTCTGTTGTATAGCTTGATTATGGCAGGGTCCACCAGACTGGTTTCCTTTTCTTGGAGGAGTGAGTTTTGGTTTTCCTTGGGATAGCACAATCCATGCATTCTTGCAGGTACTCATAGAGTGCCTTTGTAAGGGATTCAGCAGCTTGGACAGCATTGTTCTTTAGCATGGGGGCTGTGAACCTTTCCACCTCGGTCTTAAGTAATGTGAAGTTTGCTTTTGAAAAGTTTTTCACGGTGGTTTCCTTGACTGGGGGTGGGGGAGGAATGTGGATATCCAGAGTGATTAGTCTATGCTCTGATCTAACCAGTGAGGGGTTGACCTTCAGTGTAGAACACCGGTCACCCATGTTGGTGATGATCAGGTCCAATATGTTGTCACCTCTGGTGGGGGTATTGACCAGTTGATCCAGGGCATTAAAGTTTATAAATTCTAGAACTTTTAAAAGTTTGAACGGTCTGAATGGGGATTTCCATAGAGCACGGAATGGGAAGATTTCCCTTTACCGCAATGTAGTACTATCTAGGAGTTGGTATATTTAAATAGTGGGGGGTATGGGGGGGTGCAGTGGGGCTTGCCCCCCTGGTAGCAGTGTTTAGGTTTTTTTTTTTGTTTGTTGCTTTATTTTTTTTCACATTTTCGAACATTCAAATGTTCGATCATATGGCCTCAGCTATATGAAAGTTGAACATTTGGATTTTCGATTATGTGAAGTAGATATATATATATATATATATATATATATATATATATATATATATATATATATATATATATATATATATATCTATATATATATATTAAACTGTATTGCAGTAGTACCTCTGATACATATTCTGAACCACTTACTGCAACAAATCTGTCCAAAGGCTGTCAAAATGGGTGTTAATGGATCCAAACTAGGGACCTATTTTAAATATTGCCCTTGTCCCTCTCTCTCCAGCAGCAACTGTTCTGCCTTACAACAAAATGGTGAGTCCTGCCATGTCTTGAACCCAGGGCCCTGTAAATTACAGCCAAAGTAATGCACCATTACATCATCTGCACTCTATAAAGTAATGATGATTTTCCAAACATATCAGTTAGCAGAGTCATTCAACAGTAGGGAAAGGATTCTGTAGAATCAGTCATGTTTTCTATATATACATGTCTGTATGTATGGAGATGCATATATGTGGACAAATCTATACATAATATATATATATATATATATATATATATATATATATATATATATATATATATATATATATATATATATAGAGAGAGAAAGAGAGAGAGAGAGATAAATCTGAAATACATCTACATATATATATATATATATATATATATATATATATATATATATATATATATATATATATATATATATATATATATATATATATATATCTAGAAAGATAAATAAATACATACATACATATATGTATATAATTATATATATATATATATATATATATATATATATATATGTATACAGAAATATACAGAAATATATAACAGCTGCAAACACATGCAATCTGAGGGTCATGCTGCTGAACACTAGAAGTAAAATCTGAAACTGCCTTCACTGGAAGCACTCTTGAAAATGGAGAACATTGAAAGACTTGGTTAAAGACAGCAGAAAGCACCCCTGCACTACCAGCCTATAGCTCATTTCAAACCTTTTGTCTGCAGAGCTTGGACTGAAGCTCCAAAGATGGTGGTATTTCCACATTCATAAAGGATGCACACATCTCCAGACTTGTAGCCTAACATAATGCATCACAGATACTGCAGGTGTAGCTAACATTGGTTAAGACAGCGATTCAGGTCATAACCTGCTATAGGTCCCCAGTCATGTCCCAGGACTCACACTCCATGTTCCTAATCACCCTGGAGAACATTAGTATCCAGCCCAACACTCTCATACTGGTTGACTTCAACTATCCCAACATTAACTGGGAAAGCTACTCATGTACCAATGCACTTGCCCAATGTTTCCTGGAATTCATTAATTCCAATGGCATGGACCAGCTCGTTCCTACACCCACTACAGGTAGCAACATCCTTGACCTGGTCATTACTAACATGGGCGACTGTTACTGTGCACCAATAGTCAACTCCTTTCTTGTTAGCTGACCACAAAGTCATCACCTTGGTAATCCACATCCCCCCCACCACCCTTGCAAAGGTAACTGCCCTGAAAAGCCTTTCCAAAGCTAACTTTGGCCTCCTAAAAACAGAGGTGGCTAACCTCACACCAGCCATGCAAATGGAGACTAGTTGCATGACTGAAAAATGAAACAACAATGCGCTCTGAACACGTACACAAATGCATGGATTCTGCCATACCCTATAGAACCAAGATGCTCTCCTCCAATAAAGGAGGCCAATCTTGTGGTCCCCTGCCATAAAGAAACTGTACAACAAATGGAGGAAACTGATATGGAATAAGGTGAAGTCCCCAGACTGGAATAACCCCCTTATCAGCCTCAACAAAAAGTTGAGATCCCGCATCAAATACTCTAAAGCTAGCTGTGAAAACAAAGTTGCAGCACATAGTAAAGACAACCACAAGGCCTCCTAGAGTTATGTAAAGAATCTCCATGGCAATACCAACATTTGCTCTGAGGTACTGAACAATGGTACCTCCTAGACTGAGCCAACAGATATTGCCAATATAATGTCCGACAGAGTCAGTGCCAACTTTATCCCTCTCCCCCCCAAAGTACCAATCGCAATACCAGTACACTTCCATGCACCCAGTATTACTGCTGCATAAGTAAAAACACCACTTTCCAAGCCACGAATACAGCTTCGATGGGACTTGACAATATTCCTGGCTGTGTTCTACAGTAACTACAGAATGACCTGCACCTCACCTGTTTGCGCTGTTCAATCACAGCCTCACCTCAGGCTTTGTCCCTACCGAATTGTGCACTGCTACAGTCACCCTTCTCCACACATGAGTAGTGACTACAGACCATGGGAACTATCACCTCATTAGCCTGACAAGTCTGTTATGGAAAGCTATGAAATGCATCATCATCCACCTAGTAAATAGGGATATTGGAATATCCAGACTCAGGATACCACACATTTTGGTTTGGTGAAGGGTAGGTCATGCCTGCTCAATCAACCTGGTCAACTTCTTTGAGGCAGTGACCCAAGCTGTGGCTGAGGGCAAGGCAGCTCATACAGCATTCCCTGATCTGGCCAAAGCCTTTAATAACATTCCCCACTCAGGAATCATGCAAACACTCACTAAGCTAGGCATCAGCCCTTATAGCTGTAGGCGGTTTGCAAACTGGCTGACAGAACTCACAGTGTGAAAATAGCTGGCTCCAAGTCAGACTGCTGAACAGTCATAAGCGAAGTCCCATAGGGTTCTGTCCTGGGTCCTCTCCTGTTTGGTATCTACTTCTTTGAAGTCCATGCCAACATGAAGGGACTCTGGCTGACAAAGTCTGCAGACAATTGCAAGTTGGGAGCTATTATTAACTACCCAATTGATGTTGACACCCTACAGAAAGGCCTCACTGAGACCAATGACTGGTGTCAGAGCCATGGCCTTAAACGCAATGTTAGAAAATGTGTTGTCATCCTGTTTGGGAAAACCCCTTTTCCCATGAATTACTACATCAGTGGTAGTCCCCTGAACAGAGAAGGTGTCACAAGAGATCTGGGTATACAGGTTAACACCAATGTCTCTTTTGACCACCACATTGCCACTGTGGTCAGAAAGTCCTTCTATGTGGCACATCTCATTACTAATGCTTTTGCATCCAGGAAGGAAGAGGTCATAACCCCCATGTACTCTTTTTGACAGAGTGACACAGTTTGTTTCAGAATAAATATCCTGATGGATGTGAGGTATGACAGTGAAATGTATGTCATCATTTACTGACAGCAATCATCATATCACCACAGTGATTTACCAGAGAAATGAGAAATGAGAATAATCTGTAAAACAGATCAGACATATGAGCAATAAACCTGGACATCCCGAAACAATCCAGCCAGTTGACAGGTATGCTCAGAACCCCTTACTGCAATGAATCTTGACCATGGCTGACAAAGCTTTGGGTGGAAGCCATGGAAATGGGGATGTATCTGAAGTACTGACGTAGATAAGGTAACACAGTTGTTGCAGTAACACCCTCCTGTGTGCTATAACGCATATTTAGTGAAATAGAACCAACTAATTGAAATAGGAAATCTGCTATGGGTAATTACACATGATTTGCAAATATATCAGGCACTACAGGTATGTAAGAGCACTGAAAAACAGACACCAGTGTGAAAGTGCATACCCACAACAAATATCACTACTCTCACAGTCACATCAGTAAGTCAAGTGAACAGTAGAGTATATGGACTGTGTGAACAAGTGCATCATTGTATGCCACTCACACACTAGCCCTACATATACTGGCCCAATTCCCAGTGTAGTCTGAATCCTGACCATGGTACAGGACATGTCTCAGTCTGCCCCTACAAACACATACAGCCAATAGACCAGCAGAAACTGGAGCAGCATGCACAGCCAGATGAAAAAGGAGCCATAACACTTACACAGCCCAAATAACACGTACAAATGACACGTGTACGCAATCCTGATAGTCTGTTAACAATGGCCAGACATGCACAGGCCTCTCACATGTACAGTTCAGCTCAGAATGTACAGGCTCAGGAATCATATATATGGCCTCTTCCCTGACATATCTGTGGGTCTACTACATCACTGGGATGGTAGCAGGATTGAAGGCAAAAATAATGATGATAAATACGTCCACACCTCATTGACATCTGGACAAAGCCTGACATCATTTGGGGACAGAGGCACAAACACAGGGGTAGATTGGACATATTGCTGTCATACATTGAGAAAGTTGCAGATGTTACTGGCTTGTTGTAACATATTCTTTATGAGGAATATGACGTCAGTAATACCAATAGATGTGAGTATTTACTGACTGCATTCCCCAGAGTCCACAACTGATTTAACAAGGACACCAACTGTCTGGGGAACAGATAAAACATAACAGGCAAACATGTGGCCAGTCTGTGGACAGTGTGCCAGTGGAGAGATATGGCAGAGACATATCACTGTCAGTTGTGAAGTCACTCACTGAATGCATGCCCACACAAACCCTGTCAATCTATCAATCCGCTATGTGTATAACAGCATTGATGACATAGAATCTGTTCACAAATCTGGGGATATGTCCCCCATATTCTTTGCCTGTCTTCACTTGTCCTGTCCCTTGACGTATTGCCACCTACTGTATGTGAATCTATAGCCCACCACCTCTGTAATGTCCTTCACACAGACAAATAAAAGGGGCAAGCACCACATGAAGGAATGTCCCATATGTTGGAACTAGTAGCAGTGTCCAAGCCCTCAGCACAATACTATGTGGGCACCTACATAGTTGCACAACCTTAGCAATACCTGACATCTGCACATCTGTACAGAGGACAGACAGAAAGTAGATAGGCAACAGGATATGCAGTAGGATGATTGTTTTGAAGGATAGAGGTCTGAAACTGACATGTATGCCATTACTACATGGCAGCAGTCCTAATGACATGGGCAAAAAACATAGTATTCTGCAGTTAATATAATAATATCACATTAATATCCAATAAGAGATACATAACAACATACAGCTCAAGCACCAAGAACAAGATAGTGCAGTACTCAGAGTCCCAGTTTTGCATGCAGGGTGCATGGTTCAATTACTATAAAAGGCAATCTAATTTTACATGGAAAAGCATTGTTAAAAGTACTAATTTATTAAAACAATATGTGTTAAATTATTTATGTCAACCAGTGCACTGTAGCTGGTGTAACATGCAAGTGTAAGTGCATATAACATGTGATACTACCCATGTATAAACAAAATAAACAAATAAATAAATAAATAAATAATGAAAACAGAAAAAAGAAATGTGATACTACCCATGTATACCCAAGTGCCCCATACAGTATAGTCATACCCCTTGCTAGTGTAATGACAGCACACAGAAGCATGCTATGTACAGGAAATTACATACACTTATTAAATTATGCTATTACTCTGCTATTTTATCAGACTGGAATGTGAGCAATGGTTACCAGGGCTGAGCTCTGCTTAGCAGATTTAAGCATTGTTTAGATGTGAATGCTAAGCAGATTTGTACACTTGGAAGTATCACTAAGCGAAGCCTAAATGGTATAAGCACCTATTCGTTTAACCATGTATTAGCATCACTTACCGTCATTCAAACCCACTCAAACCCACTTAAAGCTGCTCAAAACTGCCTTAATCACTCTTGTTCTGTCTAGCAACAAAATAAACAGATCTTGCAGAACTTGAACCCAGGACCCTGTACAGTACAGCAACAACAATGAACGACGAAGCAATATAAACTGTAGGTCTTTGGGATGTTTTGTCAAACATACCATGCATTACAGCCAGTTTGCAACAGGGAAGAGACACTGTGCAATCAGGAAGGATTGGTATCCACAACTCTATATAGGAAACATATACATATATAGAGGGATAGATAGATATGTATGGAATTACATATATGTGTATGACAAATATAGATATATTACCAATAAATACTGAGTGTGTATGTATATATATATATATATATATATATATATATATATATATATATATATATATATATGTATATGCATACATGTCTATAAATGACCATACACATACAAATATAGTTCTGCTGATGGATAACTGGGGCAGCATGCACAGTTGGATACAAAAGGACCCATGACACTCACATCTACCCCCCACCCTACAGTCCAAATGATAAGTGAGCAGTACACTGTTACAAAACCATGATAGGTCATACACAATGGCCAGACATACAATGACCTCTTAGCAAATAAACTAACATAACTGAAGACAGTAAAGAAAAAAAAACAACCATCCAGTAATTCACACAGTTTTATTATACACTGATGTCTTGGCCAAAGCTTTCAAAGAGTAAAACATTACAAGAAATACTTGCCTTACATAAAAGAAGCAATTAACACTTAATTACATTTAAATAAACAGCCTTCAATTACACTCCTCATTTAACCCCCTAGGGAATGAAGTATCACATTTAAAAATATAAATTAATTCTGCACATAGCAACCTGAGAAACAGACTATTTCCAAAACAATACCTTGTAACCCACTACTGTTCCCATGGTGAAATTCATTAAAATGTACAGCTATAGAAGTGTCTTCTTTCTTATGAGTTGTATGTCTCACATGTTCTAACAGCCTAGTTGTAAGACACTTGTTAGTCTTCCCCAGGCCACATACAATATGTTACAAGGCCATCTAAGAGCATTCTCTATACACAGATCTCTTGAATGTTGTCAAGACATCCCCTTAGCAGGAATGGCAGCACTAAATAATGATAGACCATATGCTTATCAAACTCCTACTGTAAGACATCTGGATAAAGCCTGACATGATTGGGTGACAGCGGCCCAAAAACGTGGACGTACTTGAAATATTGCTGTTATACACTGAGAAAGTTGCCAGTGTTACAGGGTTTGTTGTTACATATCTTTTCTGAGGGATATAAAGTCAGGAAACACAAATGGATGTTATCATTTATGGATTGCAAGCATCAGAGTATGCTACTGATTTGCAAAGGACAACACCTGTCTGGGGAACAGACAAACATAACAGGCAAACCTCTGGCAATTATGTGGATACCCCTACAGTTGAGAACTATACAGACAGGACTTTGACAGACTGAAACCCATGCAGAAGTAGCATATTCAGACAAACCCTGTTAAACTAGCTGTATTCAAAACATATAACAGAAATACTCACATTCTGCCTCTGAGTCTTGAACCTTCTCCACCATTTAGTTGGCATGTCTTCACAAGTCTTGTTCTAAGAGGTATTAGCTCACACACCTCCAGGATGTCTTCCTCACAGGTAAGGGAAAGGGCCAACACCCACATGGAGTACTCAAGTATAGGAGTGTGTTGCCATGACATTGGCTATTAGAATAACTACACAGCTGCTCTGCATGCATTACATGGTCATGAGCATAACCTACAAAAGACAAGCTGCCAGCTGTTCAAAACACCTCTGTCATAGACAGTTAATTACTTCAAAGCTGAACTAGTTTGAAGAAATAGAAAAGATATATCTCTGAAAACTCCAGGAAAAAATAAGGTATGTGAAACAAGTAAGCATGCAATTAAATGGAGTAGGTAGTCCATAATAATGGAAAATAGGGGTTTGAAAGAATATGTTTCTGAACAAGACTTGCTGTACTGATGTACTGCTGAACAGCACTGATGACCATAGCATGTGGCTGTGTCTGTAGTGGCATAGATCACAGCTCAGGCCTCTGACTCACCCAAGGAAAGGACAGCTGACATTTGGAAACTACTGGAGTGTCTGTCAAACACCAGTGACTGTGTCACTGTTAGGCTAGCTTCTGGGATGTTGTACATATCCATATGTTACCTGTGCATATAACTATGATACACATTTTCTCTTGTAAATATAAAAGAAGTATACAGGCCATGTGCAGAGTAAAGTACTGTTGCAGAACTGTCTGTTGAAATAATGTTATATAGTAAGTTCATACCATTCAACTGTACAGTCTCATAACCACATGTGTGCCTGATATCTGTAGTCACTTACACATAAGACTTGTGTTATGTTAGGCAAACTATTGTCAAGTCTGTTAATGCCACCATAACATAATAGCCTAAATATGAATGTGGGACATCCTCCAGGTTAGCACTGTGATAGCAAAGCCTACTGTGCAATCAACTTACTTATCTATGTATGTAAATAATTTGTGCATGTTATACTTGTGTGTAATATCAGTTTCAGTGCATACAACAGACATAAATATTTACGGGTACTGATAGTTGCATTGCCATGACAATCATATGGGTAGCAGAATAGGCATGACTATCAGGTTGTAATCGAAGTGTGCAACTGTGTTATGACACTATGTCCATGCCTACCACAAACAGCTATCTGAACACCTACATACAGTGCATATCAAGAGTGTACACACCCCTGTCGAAATGCCAGGTTTGTGTACTACACAGCAGTGAGACCACAGAAATTCTTGTAAAAAATGTTTCCCACCTTGAATGTGACCCATAATCTGTACAATTCTATTGACAAACAAACAAATCTGTTAGGGGAGTAAATATTAAACATAAGAAATGTACAATAAACTGGTTGCATACATATGCACACACAGAATCCACTACTTGGTTAATGCACCTCTTGCAATAATCACAGCATTCTCTTTCTGCTTACACACATGCCATCAATTAACAAGTATCTGATTACCCCAACTAATGTTCAACTGTCCTAGTAGGATATATTTGACATTTATCCAGTTGCCTACTACAGCAAAAGACATGTTTGGCAGAGAGCTTGCAAAGCATTGACTGGAACTCATTGTGGAAAGGAATCAGTCAGGAGTCGGGTAGAAAAAGTGTCCCCAACATTGGATATACCATGGAATACAGTGGAGACAGTCATCAAAAGGTGGATTAAATATGGGACAACAGTGCTGTTGAAAAGAACCAGATGTCCTTCCAAAACAGATGACAAGTCATGTTGAGAACTGGTCAGGGAAGCTGCCAGGAGACATGCAGCAACACTGAGAGATTTGAATGACTCTCTAGTAAGTACTATTTCTGTAGTACATGTGCCAACAATCACCTGGATTCTGAATAAGTCTGGCCTATGAGGAGGTGTCAGTAGATAGAAGCACTTACCCACACCAAACACCACCCAGGGCTGTGTACAGGTAGCCAAACATAACAACAACTCTCCCAAAGGCATGTGCTGTAATGTGTAATGGTGTCATGGGACCAAGGTTCAAACCTATATACAGTATTCCTAAAGCTCTGTGATGTTGCACAAGCAACACCTCACTTCATCTGAGGACCACCATACACATGTTGAAGCTTGATGGTAGCAGTGTCCAGCATTAGGGTTGCTGTTCATTAGCTGGAACTAGTCCTGTAGACATGGTGAAGGGAATTATGAACAGTTACAAATAACACTCCCATGTGTGCCACAGCCGTCAAGCATCTGCAATATGGCCGAGGATGGAGAGGGGTTTCACCTTCCAGCACAACAATGAACTGAAGCATACATCCAAAGCTAGCTAAGAATGGCTCTATCTGAACATAATCAAGGTTATGAATTGGGCCAGAAAAGCCCAGACACAACACTAATAGTAAACCCCCAGTGTGACTTCCAAGGACTATGCACATGAGCTGGCCTTGCAATCTTACAGAGTTAGGGAACCTTTGTAGGGAAGACTATCCAAATAATGCCAAGGCAAGATGTGCTATGCTAATATACCCCTTCCCAGGCAGTGCGACTGCTGTAGTGCAATTAACAGGTGCTTCAACAAGGCATTGGTTTAAAGGTGTTCATAGCTATGCAACCGCAATACTGTATGCATTTCATTCAGTATCTTTACAACAAACACATATGTCTGTTTCTTGATTGGATTGCACAGGTCATATGTCACATATAAGCTGTGTAATGTTTTCAAATGCAATACTGTGGTCTCATTTTATATCATAAAAGAGGCTGGTGTGCACGCTTATCATATCCATGTTACGCTAAGAAGGTGATTGCACATATAGTCACTACTGCTGATGAGATATGCAAATCAAATGTATGTCATTAATTGGTGACATTAGTCCTTATATCATCCCAGTTATGTGTCAAACAAACACATAGGGGTTGTTAGGAACACATAAGTGCCAAACATCTACACATTCAGCAATGATTTGTACAGTTATGAGGTGTGGTCTACAGTAGATGCCAGTGTGCTATACAGGTACACAGCAATAATGTGTACATGGGTGTAGCGTGTTCTAGCGGAAGGGACATCACCTACTAATACACTCAAGCATCACAGAGATGTAGATTGTTAGTAAGAAGGTTTAAGAATGGCAGCAATGCATGATGTTGAGGGACATGTGTCATGCATATCAACTGTTTGGTAATGTGAGGTCTGTGTAACATCTTTGTGCCACTGTGCCACTGTGTCCCCTCATGTGTAACTGTGTATGTGTATGTGTGTTTGTGTGTGTGCGTGTGTGTGTGTGTGTGTGTGTGTGTGTGTGTGTGTGTGTGTGTGTGTGTGTGTGTGTGTGTGTGTGTGTAAGTAAACCATACTGTACAGGTATTAAATTAGAGATATCAATAAAACACACAACAATGAAGTAGATGAACACCAGGTAGATTTAATCCTGGTACCTGTATATGATAGTTATATGAACTAATTATTGAAATAATTAATCAGTTATACATACTATTTAAGATGCATTTTTGTTAGAAAATTTCCCTTGAAGGCGAAAAGCCGAAGTACCAAGATTAAATCTATCTGGTGTTCATCTACTTTGTTGTTGTGCTTTATTGATATCTATTATTCATCATCTGTTTTTTGTGGTGTTTTGGAAGTTGCTGTTTCCACCATGGAGTTAAATGGTTCCAGCAGCAGCAATTATGGTGGTGATACCTTCCCTTTTTTAACCTTGTCAAGGAAAGAGAAAGGAAATTTTCACAGACAAGTTCATGGGGCTCTCCTAAGAAGACAGACAGTTATGGTCAATTTGAACAAATGGAGAGACTTTTGTTCAAAGAAGTACGTTTGTTTTATGATACAAAGTTATTGGAAAAATATCTGAGCTTGAGAATTACTCCTCATGGTTTGAGGGTGGACAGGCTGCCAGCAGGAAAATTTGGGGAGGATGACCATGACCTGCTTTATGAATGGAGACAGGTGTCTCTTGAATGCACTCTTGGTTGGCTTAGAATTTTGATAAAACACAATCTTAGAAATAGTAAGAGATTGCGTAATGACATTTCCACTTTGGAAGAATTGATAAAAAAATATTTTTTGGCATCTGTGTGGAGTGCAAGGATGAAGGAGATTTCATCTAAAGTTGACAAAATTAAAGGTGAAATCATTACCAGGAAGAAAAAGAAGTTAATGCGTGACATCAATGATTTCCATTCTGGGCAGGTGTACCAACGACAACAGAAATCATGCTGGGGGCAATCCAAAAAGAAACAACAAAATAGCTGGAGTTTGAGTAGAAACTTTTCAGCATCTTCCAGTGAATTTTCTTCAAAAAAGAGCATCTCTTTTGCAAGTATCCCTGGAGAAGTATCACCTGATCAAACTGTCCAATCGGGACAGCAGCAGAGGTCTAATAAGAGAGCTAATGGAAAAAATGGTAGATCAAAATGAAAGGGAAGATACAAGTGAATGTTATATTTTATTGTTTATTGTGTGAACAAAATGGACTTAATATCAATTTGTTGAGCATGGAATTTTCTTTAGAAGCTAAACAGGTATTGTTAATGGGCATGAAATTTGTGCCAAAGAAATTGCCTTCCTTAGCAAGTTTATTAATTGAAGCAAACAGATTTTGCCGAAAATTGCACCTTAGAGTGTTTTTTTCTAAAAAAGAAAATAATATTCATGATGACAGAGCAATGTTTTTTGATAATGTTGACAGTATTGATAATATTGATGATTCTTTGTTAAATCTATCGGTGTACGAGTATGATAGTGTTTTGGAAAGGTTGGCAGAAAATGAAGTTTAAAAAGATAATCTGGATGTTTTTAACACAGGTTATGGATAGTTAAAAGTATCTACACTTCCATTTTCTTCTAGTACTTTTTCTCCACCTAAATTGAACCAGTTAATTTGTAGTTTTGAGAAGCTGTTGTATTATAATGTTGAAAAGGAGTTTAAAACTTCAGATGCAAGAATTAGAATTTATGTAAAGCAGAATGGTAGGCTCTTAAGGAACTATGGGCTCAGGCCAATAATAGTATTCAAAGAAGCTAATAAAGAGACAATTGGGTGCTTATGAATAAAATTCAATACAACAGAATGGTGGAGGATTTATTGGTACAAGTTAACGATTATACTTGTTTACCAATTAATCCAGTTAAATGTTTTAATAGATTGTTATTTGAACTTTTAGAGAAAGGAGAACGATTGGGCTTTATAACAAACTCGGATGTTAAAAGGTTTTATATTTCAGACCCTCTTGACCCCATACTTTTTGACATTCCTAAGATCCACAAGGATAAACAGACCCCCCCAAGGAGACCTATTGTCTCAGGGAGGGGTTCTTTTATGTATAATTTTGGGTTTTTCTTGGATTTTCTGTCGAAACCTTATGTTGATAGGGTTCCATCACATATTAGGAACAGTCAGGATTTCTGTAAGTGTATCAGGAATTTGGAATGGCAAGATGATTACTTTTGGGTCAGCCTTGATGTAGTTGCCCTTTACACAAATATTGCTGGGTGATGGGAACTTGAAGCGATTGGAAGAATCCTTGGTGAGGGCCCACGTTCCTCATACATTGTGGAATTATTGGAATTTTGTTTGAGTTCAATAATAAAGTGTTTTTTTACAAAATAGAGGTACTGCTATGGGGGCAGCTTATACCCCTTCATATGCAATTCTCTAAATGGGTGAATCTGAAAAAAAATTTATGTACTCAATAACGTAGTTATATACAAACACTTATTGTTTGTAATATCCTTTTGAGGAATTTGTAACATTTTTGAGGAACTTAATTTGAACCATCATGGTTTAAAATTCAGTTTTCTAGTGGACAGGAAAGCTATTAATTTTTTGGATCTGTGTCTCTTTGTGGATGGGGACATAAAGGTTCAACATAAACCATCTCAAAAACCCACTGCAGTAAATAGTTTTTTGCATGCCTCGAGTATGCATCCCTTACATTTGATTTAGGCACTACCCTACGGAAAATTTAAGTGTATTTGGACAAATACTTCTCAGGGACATCTTAAGAAATTTTTTTGGATGACGTGGAACATAGATTACTTGCTAGGGGGTACAGGAAAGAAAATTTAGAAGTTGCTAGGAATGGGGTTAATACGGGCAGTTCTATGGTTGATGCAGTCAAGGGGGCTGTTTTCTCTGGAAAAACCAAGGAAAATATTTTTTATGTTATGAAATATAGTGTTTTCTCTGAGAAAGTTGTACATAAAAGATACAACCTAAAATAATATATAAAAATGCACAAAATTTGAAGAGTATGATAGAAAAAGTAGGACTCAATAATTCAGGATCAACTAATAGAAGGAAAGGAACCTAGAATGATTACTTATCCATAACAGATCAATTGATTTTAAAATATTTATTAATGAAAAATATATTTATGTATTTTAAATATTTATACAAGTCTGAACTAATGAATATTCATGAATTCTATTGGCTTAGTCTTAATTAATTTAACAGGTCAAGAGTATTTAATAGAGTTGTTTGTACATATTGTCAGACAACTTTTGCCCATGATTAGCTCTGATGAATTTTTGGCTAGTATCTTCCCTAGCAGGGTAACCTTTTCCTATGGTTGATTTTTTAAATTTAAAGGAATTATTGAACAGACCCATTTTGTATATAAAGTCAAATGTTAGACAAGGGGCTTTTCCTTGTGGGGATTGCAACCTTTGTTCTAGAATTAAAAATCTTTCAGGTACCACTATTAATGGTAGGAAATATCAAACAATGGGGAGGTTCAATTGCAAGTCCTGTGGGGTAGTTTATATATTGGGATGTGGCTGTGAGAATGTAAGGTGGTATATAGAGCAAACAAAAAGGATGGCCAGAATAAGAATCAGAGAACAACTCTTGGACATCAGGAACAACAAAAGGGAGAGTCCGGTTGCTAATCATTTTTCATCTGTGCATAGGGGGATTTTTCTTCTTTATTTTTTACTATTCTGGCTAGAATTGAGGCATTGAGAGATAAATTCCATTTAAGGCTCAACTATTTGGAAACTTCATTTATTTTCAATTATGGTACTTTGCATCCGGGTGGATTAAATCAGGAAGTGTCCATGAATTTTTAGAAATGTTTGTTTTGATATATTTTTCTGTTATTAACTATGTCATTCATAATGTATTTTTGGTTGCACTGTCATTTTAAATGCTGAGTTGTGTTGGATAAAGGGTATTTGTGAACATCTATATGGTAGTTATTTGAACTAATTTAGTTATTGAAATAATTAATCAATTATACATACTATTTAAGATGCTGTTGTTTTTGTAAGAAAATATCCCTTGAAGGCAGAAAGCCAAGGTACCAGGATTAAATCTAGCTGGTGTTCATCTACTTCGTTGTTGTGTGTTTTATTGATTAAATTAGATATATTGTCTTCCCCTCACAGGTGGCGATGGGGGTCAGGGTCCCTCCCATGTGGAAACTGATATCAGTGCCTCTGCAGACTCTGACAATGATGATAGGCATAGTGAGGCACAGGTGGGGTTGTGAGTGGCTGAATCTGTGCCATTGGTTGGCATCCCACTTTTGTCCACTCCATCCCTGCACACATTCACAATTCCCGCACATGCCCCATCACCAGTGGCCATAGATGAGGGGCAGTTGGCGGGTGGTGGCATGAGACAGCAAAGTGTGGTGACTAAGGCAAGTGTGTCTGTAGACACCAGCCATAGCTGGATAACAGGTGAGGTCCCACACAGGTGGATGAATAGGGGTGCTCGGAGGAGAACTGCTGCCCATCATGGCCCTGCCAGAAGTGCCACAGCAAGTGTCACCAGATTCATGTTATGGACCATTATAGAGGCACAGGCACATATGGAACATCACACCAGATGATCAGGGTCCCGATGTCAAATTTTCCTGCTATGCATGACAACATCCGTGATCTTGAAGATGCCCACCGTTATTATGCTGAGGTCATGGATAGATGGTTGAGTGAGATGGTGGCACCCCTTAACCATGGGATGTCTGTGTTGGAGCATATGGTGGGAGTTGTCCGTTGGCCAAATGGACATAAGACAGCACCATGAACAGCTAAAGGTCTACATGGCCATGCAACATGTCGCTCCCACTCCTGTAGTGGCAGTACCAGCTGTACGAAGGCAGGGGGTGCTGTCCAAACCAAAATGCAGCAGGCCACAGGAACATGGCCCTGGCTGATCCCAACAGGGATGCGGATCCGGTAGACAACTGTCAGCATCAGGGAGAACTACTCCATTGGCCTTGGGCCTGGTGGTGCCAGTGGAACCCCTGGCAAGCCCAGTTCCCATGTCCGTGGTCAGACACTGTGAACTGTATACCCTGCCATGTACAGTCTGCAGCTGTCCAACATGCCCCTTTATAGGGCAGCAACATAGCAGAATTGTGTGCATCGATACACACACACACACACATCTCCATCAGAGCTAGGGCACATCCATACTTACACACACCACCTCTGCACGGCCCATGTAATACACAACCTGCAACCCACACACATGATGTCAACCAATTGGCTCAGCCTAGGCCTCTGAAAAACCCACACTATACCCTGTGCATATGATGACACCTATGCCACATCCCTGTCATCCATACCATTGATGTAGGTACATGCTAACATGGTTCTGATACACAAAGTGAATTTAGTACGGGTTAGCAATGTAATGCTGTGTAAAGTGTTGTCAGCCAGCATTTTTAATAGTTGCATGTCAGAGTGTGTAGCTGTCCAGCCATGATGTATTATTGCTGGTATTAACACTGACTGACTGTGGTCTCCATAATGTATTCCGTTTGTGTTCTAGGTCTCTGTCAGCAGGATGTAGCCCTGCAGTCCTTTTCTACAAGGAGTATGGCAGTGTGGTACCACATTGTGTCATATCCAGGGTACAGCTGTACACAATTAACAGGTCTGTATAACAGTTATTGCATGTGCCACATGGCTGATAGGTCTATATAGGTAAGTGCATGGTGGCTGATGTCAGCAGCTCTTGTATGTGGATAATGGTAAGTGCACTGGTTGGCACACACCAAAGGTTTGTGAATACCACACACACAGAGAGTATTGTGTTGATGCAACACACAGAGAATACTGTTCACATATACACACACGCACACACAGGATCACGATTGCCAGTGTTGGTTTTGACATCCCCACCCATCTAGTTATTGGTGGTACAATGTTAGGTAGTTGTCACAAGGGGCACAGAGCTCATATTGTGTTGTGTTTCCAAAATACATGTATAGAGATTAACATCACATGCTCCTGTAAGGTATGACAATGGGTGGTGTAGTTGGTGTGAAAGTTTTCATATTATTGTCACACACAAGTGTGCACACTCCCAAACACTGTTGTACACATCAATGCACACACACACACACACACACACACACACACACACACACACACACACACACACACACACACACACACACACACACACACATACATTTGCCAGGAGTGGGAGTGGAACCCCTACTTATCTATTCATTGTTACTACATTCTTACACATTTATTGCATGCACCATGGAGGTTATGGAGTGACACTTGCCCAAAGCTACGTCTACAGCAAGGGACATCACCAGGCCTTGAAAATCATGGCAATGTGGGAAGTACTGGCTGAGAGAGGCTACAAAATACTGCAACCTACACATATACACACTTACACACAATAATACACACACACACACACACACACACACACACACACACACACACACACACACACACACACACACACACACACACACACACACACTTGCAAGGACTCATATTAGAAGCTCCGAGCTATGTGGTTGTTGGTATTATAGTGTTATGCAGTTCACACACACACACACACACACACACACACACACACACACACACACACACACACACACACACACACACACACACACACACCACAGAGCTTATAGGTTGTGGAGTGTCCCAAGGTACCTATATAGTGAATAACATCTACAGCACTTGTAAGGTATGGCAATGATATTTGTACTGGGTGAGATGGGCCACTGGCTACTTTCACCCACATGTTTACACACTCACAAACACTTGCAAACACACTAATGCACACACATACATTTGACAGTCCTGAAATCCATGGTTTCAAAGAGTCATAGGTTGTAGATGTGGCAAATGGCCATGGGGGATTTTCAAGGCTAGTCCATGGGAATACACTTGCATAATGCCACCTGACAATACTCCCCAGTGTGTGTCCTGTGTATAGTCACTGCAGTGATCCCCAGGATGGGTATTCTATTCCCCTTCCACTCCTCCTGATATTTCTTGTAGAGGGCCAGTTCTGTGCTCAGCATGACATGTGTGTGGCATCTATTCCATGGTGTGGCCAGTCTCTCGGCTGTGCATCTGTCCCTCCAGCCTGTCCTATTGATTGTGAGGATGGGGTTGGGGTATCTGGGGCATGTTGTGTGACAGACTGGTGTCCTCGGATGTAGCATTCCTGACAGGGTTGTGTCAGTCATGGCTGTGTATGTCAGGCAGAGATCACACCTACGTTGTCAATATGAGACAGAGATTCAGTGCAGTTGTTGGAGTCTGTCCATTTGAGGCAAGTGTGTAGTACCTAAGAACCTCTTTGTAAGGTACATTTGCAGACTCTCCTGTTGTTGCTGGTGTCCAGTGGGGTACATGGGAAATGGGCCATAGTACACATCGATTGGCCTACTGAGGGGTGTGTACAGGGAAATACTGTCGTTTTACTTCCCGGATTCCACACCCTAAGTCAGGTGTAGTGACATATGGTAGGGCATTCAGAAGACAGTGGCACTGTGGTGGTCACCATACAGCTCACTGTCAACCTGTGTACCCAGTTCCATTATACCAACATCAGTGTTCAGTGGACTACCATCAATATATTACTTTATGGGAACCATGTCATACCTAAAGGGGATGGCAGCACATCATCTGGCACTGAGCGTATGTCCAGGGTTCTGACAACAGTCACAGGTTTCAGAGGCCTTTGTGTAGGATGTCAACCTCTCATGGGGCTATAATAATAGCACCCACCTTGTATTCATCTGCAAACATTTTTAGCCAGGGCACCTTTATATTGGGCTAGTCCTCAGAGGTGTGGATCCCAATCATGACGGTACCCAGGTCCACAACCTGTGGGACTCCACTCGTGACTGTTCAGCAGTCTGAGATGGGGTCCACTGCTTTCACACTGTGGGTTCTATCTGTGAACCAGTTTGCAACCCACCTACTGATGTAGGTGTGGGTGCCTACCTGACTGTGTTTGTGTATGATTCCTGAGTGTGGAGTGATATCCAAGGATTAGATGGGCAGCCTATCTTGTTATCTGTTCCATAATGTCACACATTTATTGCACATGACACAATGCTTATAGGGCTGCAGAGTGTCTACAGGTCCCTCTACAGTGAGTGGCAACTGTGGGCCTTGTAATGTGGACACTAGGACATATACTGGGTGGGCAATAGCAAAAAGTTGCATAACCTGCCTCTCAATTGTATGGTTCTCACATAAACACAACAACCCACCCACCAAGAGGATACTGTTCACACACTCACACACACACACACACACACACACACACACACACACACACACACACACACACACACACACACACACACACACACACACACACACACATTTTCCCAGACTGAGATTAGAACCCCTACCTATTTATTTCTACTACAATGTTAAGCATTTATCACACGTGGTGGCAAAGAGCTTAAAGGGTGACACCTGTGCAAAGGTACTGCTAAGATGAGGAACATTACCAGCCCTTGTAAATTGTGGCAATGGGTGATGTACTGGGAGGGAGAGGACACAAATACTTTAAACTACACCTATACACACTTACACACCCACATTTGCCAGTAATGAGGTTAGAACTCCTACCTAACTTGTTATTCGTACTACAATGTTATGCAGTTATCACATGTGCCACAGAGGTTATGGGGCTGTGACTTGACTGAAGGCACTTCTAAGATGACTGATATCTGCAGGACTGCTAAAGTAGAAAAAGGGGAAGTGTACTGGGTTTGAATGGACCCAAAAGCTTTTAGTTGCCAACACACACACACACACACACACACACACACACACACACACACACACACACACACGCTTTTACATTGGCTAGGACTGAGATTAGAACTCCTACCTAACTAGTTATTTGTACTATTGTGTTATGCAATTATCGCACACACCACAGAGCTTATGGGGCTAGGCCTGACAAAAGTGACTTCTATGGTGACAGATATCTTCAGGACAGCTAAAGTGGGGCAATGGGAAGTGCACTGGGTGCGGAATGCCTGTTCATTCCTAGATCCTACTGACATTTCTCTAAGTGTATGAGCATGTCCAGTGTGTCTTCCTATAGTACATGTGGGACTCCATTCCAGGGAATGTTGTACTCCATTCTGGTTTGTTTTGTGCTGCAGTCATACTTTTCAACCTGTTGGTGCAGGATATCTGGAGATAGCCTATCAAAATGTGGGGACAATGTGCCATATAGTGATTGTGACAATTTCTCTCAGTAATGTATAGGTTGCTAGGGTTACGGGTCTTGTTTTAGCAGACATCTGTCATATATGCCATTTGACACTGTCATGTATTGTTTCAGTACCTCATGACATACCTCCTCAGATCATCATAGTGATTTACCAGAGGAATATAGGATGGATAATGCACACACCAGGTTTATGGGCCAAATGCTATGCATTCTTGCACAATCCAGCATGTTGAAAGGTGTGCCCGCAAGAAATTGACTGCTGGTGCTGGGGAAATGGTCCAGCACCTTGGTGATATATTACAATGGTGGAATCTCTGTGTATTTATGTTCTGGCCTGGTATGATTTCCAGTCAATAGGTAGTTAATATAAGTCAAACAGGATCAGTGTGACAGGCAGAGTCCAGATAGATTTGTAGGGGATAGGATATATGGGGGGGTTCTGGGTAAATATGTTTGCCTATAGCTACCAGTACTTTGCATTGGGTTCTTCACAATGGTTGACTGCATTTGGAGGTTCTTGTGTATGTCAGGCTATTTGGCCACCCTGGAGGTGTGTGTTTGTCATACATATATGTATAGCCAACCTCATTTTGCTTGGCTGGCCACATGTTGGGGTCAGGATGTTGCATAGGATGAGTGATCCAGGAGGGGTGTGTTACTCCCCATGGCTGTGGCCCAGGGTTCTGTGGGTGCAGACATGTCACTATCTTCCAGGGTTAGGCCCGCCTGCAGTGAGTGCATTCCCATGTTTAAACTCCTAACCCTGTCAACTGTACAGGGTATCACAGAATGTCCACATCCATGACTCATATATTTTGCTGGTTACCCAAGCAAGTGTGATTTCCAAACTAAAGTGTTTTACAAGTCACTCAGTGTTGAAGGCAGATATTAACGACAGCTGACATTGCAGTTTCAGACTTCATACCCATCAGACATTCCATGCTAATTCAAATCATTCCATCAAATTTATAGCATTATTACAGCAGTATTTCACAGGTGCCCTTCTCTTTGGACCTTCATCACTCCATTATTCATGACTTTGTCTAGATTTGGGGGGGGCACAGCTCCCCACCTAGTTTGGCTTTACTAAACAATATAAAATGGAAAGCAGGGAATATAAAATCAAACTAAGTGGGGGGCTACACCCCCACACCCCCCAACTATATATACTAACTCCAGGATTGCACTACAGTAGGGAAAAGGACATATTCCTTTTACTTGCCTTACAGTGCTCTAATCATATCAGTACTAATTGCCAGTCAAAGAAATTGTCAGTCAAATGAAGAGTCAAGGAAAGGAAGTTTCAGTCATTTGGTCTGAGTGAAATGTTTGTCAGTCAAATGAATTGTTAAGTCAAATGAAGGTAACCCACACGCACACATATATATATATATATATATATATATATATATATATATATATATATATATTTCTTACAGCAATTGACCAAATCATGCTAATTTAATTGAGAGTTTATTTATTTAACATTTATTTACCGAGAAAGTCCAGCTTGGAACTAAGCCGATTTTTAGCGGCAGCATTGGGAGAAATGCTTCAGATGCATGTCTTTGTAATGTAGGAGGAAACCAGAGGACCTGGAGGAAACCCGCACAAATGTAGGGAAGACATGCAGACTCTGCACAGGAGGAACTCCAGCCGAGAATCAAACTGGAGAACCTCTTGCTGTGAGGTGACAATGTTACTGCTGCACCACTGCACCATTCAAGAGAATAGACTGGAACACTAAATTCAGGAAAGTAGATCCTTAGTGAAGAAAGACTGGATATGTGCTGAAAAAAGACCTGGAGGTGTGGAGAGGGCCCCAGTAAGTGGTAACATGTAGAATGCAACTTTTGGATTGCACTTGGTTGAAGTACTAGATTTTAGAGCTGAAGGTAGGCCCTGTGCCAGGCCTAAAACATGAAGGCAGACAGTAGAAGTATCTGAACTTTGTTCTGAGGGTGGGGCCTAGGAAACAAGTCTACAACTGGGATGGTCATTAAAAGCTTTGTTTACTAGATAACTGATATAAAGGTACTGTCAATTTTGAGCACTATTTAGGCTTGCCACCTCAATCAAACCAAATCTCTTCTCTACTGGTATTCTCGAAAAGTCCTGACAACTGTACAAACTCCGGTAAACTCCGTAGTTCGAAACAAAGAGACATCTACTAATCGGTTTTTGCAGAAAAGCTTTTACAATCAAGCATAGTAAATCAGCCAACGCACGCGCAAGCAAACGAAAAAAGAGGGCTGCGCTGCTGAGTGATGCTGTCGACATCACAAAATAGTGTAGGGTGTGTGAGAGGGGGTGGTGGGGGTGGGGGTGTTGTGGTGAGGGGGGTATTCTCTCTGTTGTTTTAGCCGTGAACGAAGGTGGCAACCCTAGCACTATTTTAGTTTGTATCGTGATCTTGCAAAGCAACTGAGATAATAATTGTTTTAGCTTTTAGTTTTAGAAGTTAAATGTGAGTTTTGTGTATTCCTGCCTCAAGTATCATCTTGAATTTTATCATAAAGATATATATATATATATATATATATATATATATATATATATATATATATATATATATATATATATATATATATATATATATATATATATATAGATTCAATTTACAAAATCACTTCTTCAAAAACCAAAAATAAAACTTCAAAAAGTTTTGTCAACGACTTCTGAAACCAAAAAAAAAAAAAAAAAAAAAAAAAAAAACAAAAAACTTCAAACCTTGGCAGCCACTGCCCCCTACCTGTGGGGGCTGTACCCCTCCTACTTCTACTACCCAAATACACCAACCCAAGATCACGGGGAAATGGAAATCTCCGTCTTGCTTCTTTAAGGAGCGCAAAGATTCTTATTTTTCCTGTCATGTCAACACCAAAAAAAATTATACGCACACACAGAGCATCTGTACTGTACTGAATGTATTAAGGTAAGTAAACTTATATATATATATATATATATATATACTGAATATATATATATATATATATATATATATATATATATATATATATATATATATATATATATATATATATATATATATATATATATATATATGTGTGTGTGTGTGTGTGTGTGTGTGTGTGTGTGTGTGTGTGTGTGTGTATGTGTGTGTGCCAAATGCACTAGCTAGACACGTCTGTGAGTCTGATATGGATCACAGTTTTAAATTTATTGTTTTAGAATTGTTCCTGAAGATGTTAGAGGAGGTGATCTTAAGAATAGGACAGAAAAACCTGAATTGAAGTGGATTTTATCTCTGCAATCCGATAGGCTCCCAGGCTTGAATGATCATGTGTCTTTAAAACCTGTACTTAAGGCACAACCACTACATTATTAATACAGAAGTTTTTATAAATGAATAAGATGTGTTTTAATGATTTTTGACTGGCTATTATTGTTCTACCTTTATGTGCTTATTTTTGATCAGTTATTGATGTTTTAAATGTACTATTTAAATTTGCATTTTCAAATGGTGCTTTATATGGTCTGAAAAAATGGCGTAATACCGCAAAAGCACTTACCATTGTATATTAAAGTATATATATTTTTATTTTACTCCCTGCCATGTTGTTGGAGTTTTTATTTTTTTAAAGTTTTATCTGTTTATTACTTCGACATTTAACCACTGCTGCTTTTCCTTTTTTGGAATTTTACTTTTGTCTATGGAGCTTTTCTCCATGGGTCACCACTGAAAATGGGCTCATACCCATTTGGAATTTCCCGGTAAACAAATGTGAAATATATAAGTAAATATACACGTCATCTCTCTCTCTATTTATACATATATATATATATATATATATATATATATATATATATATTAAAGAGATAGATATTCTCTTTCCCTCTTTATCTCTCTCTGACACATGCACACACACACACACACACACACACACACGCACGCACGCACACACACACACACACACACACACACACACACACAGAAACATTTTTTAAAAATAGTTATCTTAATGGTCAACTTTTCTTCAAATGGTATTCTGAATTTATTTCAATATTTATGCTGTTGCAGTGAAATTGCAGTTCAAACATATATTTTGAAATACACATCTACATGTAATTTACCTCTGCCCAGTAAGAGAGACTCATTTGTGGGAGTAGAGGAGGAGGTCTTCTTCTTTGTTGTCATTTCTCAGTGCCCGCATGTACGATTGAAATTTCAGTATTCTAATATATTCGAATATAACATTTTTCAGTTCTTTTACAGTTATTTCAGTCAAATAGAAAAGAGTAAAATATTGGCAAAACTATGTCATCAAGCTTCCTCATGTATTCCAGTGTCTGATTCTCTTTAGCCTTGATTTCTTTCTTAAGTGACTGTGAGCAAGTCACTTAAAGAATCAGTACTTCCAGGTCACCTCTGAAAATAGGCTGTGCCTAGCAGATTTACCTGATTGACAAATAAGTAAAATAAAATAAAACTGGTAAATGTTATTGTGATGTCTGGCTATATCATACCGGACTGCCACCAATTAATGTGAGGTCCTTCACTATCCTGGGTAAGTTACTAAGGAACACGAAGTATGCGGAAAGCTCTCCAAAAAAAAACAAATAACTGAAGAGTAGGAGCGCAAGTCACAGAGAAGGAAACCTCCATAAAATTAACACAGCTTTAATATACACAGTTAAAATGCCAAAAACACACTTTCATTAACGCTCTTATAGGAAAATACATGTGTTTTTATCCTATCCACTGGACTTCATCAAATGTTAATTCCACATAATCAACTCACTTTTATACATCAATTAAAAGCCAAAAGCCAGTAAAAAAGCACTAATTAACTTTGAATGCACCAATAAACCTAACCATTGGGCTCATTAATATTCACCAATATTGTATCATTTCCAACAACATTATTACCTTTCAATAAATATAAATAAATATAAATAAATGCTTAAATAACATTTCATAAATAAATATAAAAGTGGATAGGACGAAAACGCATGTATTTTCCTATAAGAGAGTTAATGAAAGTGTATTTTTGGCGTTTTAAGTGTGTATATTAAAGCTGTGTTAATTTTATGGAGGTTTCCTTCTCTGTGACTTGCGCTCCTACTCTTAAGTTACTAAGGAGCTTCAGTCCTCACTACTGACACCAATGTGTGACTGTCACATTAACAGGAGTAATATTTCACAATTTTCCCCTAAGAGCACAACAGGAACATGCTTTATTTTCCTGGGACTAGACTATATACCCATGTCCACCCCAAATATATTTTTGGTACTTTTCCGTTATCGGGGCAACAGTTATAATGAGCGTTTGGAATCCTAGCGCTCATTATACTGTTGATTGTTCAGCTTTTACTGAAGTGGGTACCACACACACTTAATTTCTTGTCAAATTTATTGTGTGGTCTATCCCATTTAATAAATAATGACAATCATTTCACTTACAGACTTGTGTTACTCAGAATAATGCATGCCAACAGGGTTTAAAAGGAAGTGAATACGCATGCATTATTCAGAGAAAAATCAAGTGTATAACTGAAATGATTGCCGATATTTATGAAATGTGATAGACCACACTTTTCTCCTAAAACTGTCACTTGTAGGGAATGAGGAGGGGTTTGAGCTGAAATCAAGAGTGAGTTCTGAGGTATATATACATGGGACACACATTAATTAGATTGTGTGAAATGGCAGGTAAATGCCATGGTCATGCTTTGAAACCGGCTGAAATGCAGAATAAAACAAAAATGCTTGCACGTTTCTTCTTTTCACGTAAACCGCAGTCTCAATAGTTAAATGCCACCCCCCCAAAAAAAATAGACTGTAGTGGTCTTTAATTAACTTAGTGCTGTAATGTGCTGGCTTTTCAACATGCCTAGAAGTGAGTGTGCATGCCAGTGTGTGGATGAACGAATTGTAATATTTTCCCTTTGTGAACTGTTACCCTTTTCTTATACTTGAATTTTTGCACTTTGTTAATAATTGAAAAACATTCAGGCACTCCCATGCTGCTTCATTTCTTTCCCATTTGGCCAATGAAAATCACTTGCCATTTCCATCCTCTGAAAATGAGACAAAAACAGGAAGTACTTGTTGCCCCGATAATGGAAAAGTACTGTATTTTCTTATTATACACTTCAGAGCAATGTGTCTCAGTTTAAGACCTCTGAATCACTCACACTTAAAGTAAATTTAAATCCCACACATCCAAAACACTTCTGGAAAGTCTGATACAGATTTCCAGCTGTGTCCCTTCCCCAAAATAATATAGTAATGCTGCCACCAATCAGGGCATCTTCATGTCCTTCTAAAGGAGTGCCCAGTTATGAAAATTAAATGTCAAAATAAATTATAGCTATGACCATAAGCAAACAGGCCTTCGAGGTGAGCTGGGGAGTGTCAAACAGGTAGAAATACTCTTTAATCTCTAAAGAAAAACATTGACTCCCAGCCATGTAAAGTAATGAAAAACATTTAAAAATAAGTAAAATAATTACAAGAGTGTAAATCAATAGCTTTCAATAAACACTAGAACTCAATCAATGGAAATGTGAAATTAAACTGCAGGATATGAGTCCATTTTCATAGAAAAGCTCTATCTTAATAACTAAGCTTTCCTAATCTAACTAAGGAATATTGTCCCTGATCTACTAATAACACAGAATTGAGCCCAACAGTGTAAAGTCCACTAATAATCCTGAAAACAGACACTGTCACGGCTGGAAATCACTTCTTCAAGACTTTTATTCACAATAACAAACGATTGAACGCTTTCTTCCCTGCATTCAGGGATTTCATCAGAATCTACATTCATTTCCCATTTCCCCATTAAATACTTTATTCAAACAATGATGTCATTCATTAGAAAATTGATAGGATGTATTTAAAGTGCAAAGTACATGCTAAAAAACATCTTTAAAATCTTTCTTTTAAAAACATGTAAATATAAAAGCGAAAAATACAATTCTCATTTTCATTTAATTATGTAAAACCATATCATTTCATTTCATAAAATCCACTTTTTTATTTAATAAAGGCTTTATAGATATAATTTAATTTAACCCTGGGGTTAGGCTTGCTTGCAATTTAATTTGCCATTTTGTTTCCCTTTCTTCAATGTGTGTTCTATAGTCCCCACCCCTCGGATTTCTTAATACTTTCTCTAAAATAATAAAATTGAACTCTTTACAATCCTGAGAGTTACTAATAGGTCTGTATAGGGCATTGTTAGTATTCTTAGTGCTTATCTGGTATGTGTGTTCATATATCCTGTCCCTCAGTTTTCTCTCAGTTTTACCTACATAAAAACTGGGACAGGATTTACACATAGCCAAATAAATGACTCCAGTAGTTTGACAGTTCCCTTTCTCTGGTTTCACTACATTTTTTAAGTAGTTATTAATTTGTATCTCTTCCTCTGTACATATGTATCTACACTGTGAACAATTACCACACTTTGATGAGAATTTGACAGCTGAATTTACAGAAATGTTTATTTTTATTTATCTTTTATTAATTTATTTTTATCTATCTTTATTACATCTAATGTTAAATGTTGAAGTAGTTAAGCGTTTTCCCCCATTACATATGGAAGCCCATATGTAATGGGTGAAAGCGCTTAACTACTTCAACATTTACATCTTGGCTTGGAAGCATCACATTTTGATATAAGTGGCAGTTAGCGTTTGCGCTTTTTGTGGACTACTTTATTTCTGTTGACAATGCTTTATTTCTTCAGTTTTTGGTGAGTTCTCTTTAATGGGTGTCCACTGAGTGCACAGCACTGTACTGTACTTCACAAAACTGTTCAGCACTTCTAACTGCAGTCTCCACTGTCTTATTTTAAAAATAAAATAGCAGTCAGCTGTTTGAAAACGTTCTTTTCCTATCAATCAGCTGTTTAAATAATTACTTAGCAACCATTCTGATGACATCATCTACTGTTTAGCTGATTACATGTTCACAATTAGACATGCTGGCATACAATACAAGTTAATCTGGGAATATACACATATCTCCTGCCAGACATGCTAACACCAATGACAATATTTTCATTTTCTTCACAGTTATATTGTTCTCCAATAGTATATATTTGCCAGTCTTCTGGCCAAAACTCCACAAGAATCTCCTGTTTTATACCATGTGGTATAGAGCTGTTTGTAATAAACTAGTGTTTGTAATAAACTATTGTTTATTGAATATGTTTGATTCAAAAGCACTGTAAATAATCAGTAATATATACAGTCATGGACATAAACATGATGTATTAAATCCTCCATTGTGACAAAACTATTTTAGTAATGTCGGGTGCCAGGATCCGCCACATAATGCAGGCACTCAGGTCACTCCACCACAAGTACAAATATGACTCTTGTCATTGTCCATGTTGGTGTGAATGACCTGAGACATACCTCCCTGGACTACATGAAAAGAGACATGGAGGAGCTGTCCAATCTTCTTGCCCAGGAGGTATGACCCTAGCCCTGAGTAGCATCCTGCCATCACCCAGAATGATACCACAGTACAAGGAAAAAATGATTGACTTCAACAATTGGCTAAGCTTCTGGTGTCATTCTAAGGGGATTCAGTATCTGTCTGCCTGGGATGACATGATTGACAGACCACGATGCTTTGCCAGAGATGGCCTGCACCTGTCACCCTTGGGATTCTGGATACTGGCTAAGGCTCTTGCCACCCCTATAGTGCCTTTTTTAGGCAAGGTTCAAATGACAAATTCAGTGCCGTAAAAGGTACAGGCAAGAAAAATCTGTGGGTAATGCTACTCAATGCTAGAAGTCTAAACCTCAAAATGTACTCACTCGAGGCACTCCTTAAAATGGAGAACATCGACATCTGTGCTATCAGACAGAGACCTGGTTCAAGGCTCCAGAGAGCACTCCTGCATTACCAGGCTATAATTCATACCACACCTTTCGGCCACCTAACCTGGACAGAAGCATTAAAGGTGGAGGGGTGTCCATATTCATTAAGGATAGCCACACCTCCAGACTAGTTGCTCAGCATAATGCATCCAAGATTATCAAGTGCAACTAACTCTGGGCAAGACCGCAATCCAAATTGTAGCTTGCTACAAATCCCCCACTATGTCCTAGGATTCCAACTCCCCATTTCTTGATACACTGGAAAATATTAGGGTACAACCTAACACCCTAATAATGGGTGATTTCAACTACCCCCACCATTAACTGTGAAAACTACTCATGTACCAACTCTTTTGCTCAACGTTTTCTGGAATTCATAAATTCCAATGCCTTGGATCATCTTTTCCACACCCCCACCAGGGGCAGCAATATCCTAGATCTGGTCATTACTAACATGGGCAACCAGTGTTCCACACCAGAGGTCAGTTCCTCATTGGTCAGATCTGACCACAAGCTAATCACCCTAGACATACACATCCCTCCCCTACCCCCCATTAGGGAAACCACCATAAACATTTTCTCCAAAGCTAACTTCATGCTTCTTAAGACAGAAGTGATAAACTTCACAACACTGATGCAGATGGACAATAGAGGTACGACTGCTGAATCCTACACAAATGCACTTTATAAGCACTTACATGAGTGCATGGATTGTGCAATCCCCTAACAGAACCAAGATACTATCCTCCAAAATAAGAAAGCCACTCGGGTGGTCTCCTGCCATAAACAAACTCTATGACAGAAGAAAGAAACTGTTGCAAAAAAGAGTAAAATCCTATGATTGGAGGATCTCCCTGGTCAGCCTCAGTAAGAAGCTGAGATCCCTCATAAAATCCTCCAAAGCTAGTTACGAAAACAAAACTGTCACTAATTCTAAAGAGAACCACAAAGCATTCTACAGCTATGTCAAGAATCTCAATGGCAACACTCAGATCTGCTCTGAGTTACAGCACAATGGCACTAAATATACAGAACCAACTGATATTGCCAACATCCTGGCAGATAGGTTCAGTGCTTTTGCCCCCCCCTCTCACCCTCTAAAGGGCCCATCTCTATATCGGAAGAATGCAAAGTTACTATAATCATGGCTGCACAGGTGAAAAACACACTCTCCAAAGCTAAAAACACAGCATCCATGGGACCTGACAGCATCCTAGGCTGCAGTCTACATGAACTACAGAACGAACTGGCACCCCACCTAAGTACCATGTTCAATCATAGCCTTACCTCAGGCTTTGTGTCCACTGAATCGAGCACAGTGACAGTCATCCCACTCCACAAAGAGGGAGCTACCACGGACCCCGGAAACTACTGCCCCATTAGCCTGATGAGCCTGGTCTGCAAGGCTATGGAACGTATCATCATGGAACTTATAAACAATGACATTGGTAATCTCCAAACTCTGGACCCCACACAGTTCGGGTTTGTAAAAGGCAGATCATGTCTCCTAAACATGATAGACTTCTTTGAAGCGGTCACCAAAGCCGTAGATGAGGGTAAGGTGGTTCACACAGCCTATCTAGATCTCACCAAGCTTTTGACACCATCCCCCACTCTGGAATTATAGATAAACGTACTAACTTCTCTGAAGTACAGGCTAACACAGAAAGTCTTTGCCTAATGAAGTTCACAGATGACTGCAAACTAGGAGCCATAATCAAAACTCCTAAAGATGTGGACATCCTACAAAAGGGCCTCACTGAGACAGATGCCTAGTGTCAAAGCCATGGCCTCAAGTTCAATGCCAAAAAGCGCATTGTCATCCCTTTTGGTAAAAACTAAGTATCCATGAACTACCACATAAGCAGTAGTCTACTTAACACCAAAAGTGTGATAAGAGACCTTGGGACACAGGTGGACAGTAGTCTCTCCTTTGATAATCACATTGCCACAGTAGTCAGGAAATCCTTCTGCGTGGCACACCTCATCACAAAAGGTTTCTCATCCAGAAAAAAAGAGATCATTGTTCCCCTCTACTCATCACTCATTAGACCTATTATACAGTGCCCCTTTTGGTATGTACCTCACAAGACATCTACAACTGGAAAGGTCACAGAAATACCTAATAAAGAGGATTAATGGCCTCAAACAGATGCCCTACACTGATCATGTCAAAAAACTCCAACTTTACTCCGTCGCATATTGCCTACTCAGAGGGAATCTCTGCCTAACACACAAAGCTATATCAAACCCAGAGTTGTTGGACATGCTCCACTTAAAGAAATCCCAATCCCTCTGGGCTACATGCTCTAGGGACTTAAACCTTGTCACCACAATAAACAGAACATGCTGAAGGGATAGATTCCTGTCCCAGAGTCTCTGGGAAGTCTCTGGGATAGATTCCTGTCCCAGAGACTTCCCATACTCTGGAACAAACTACCTATCTATATAAAACAAAGCTCCTCATTAGCACTCTTCAAGAAAAATCTTGATGATTGGATGGGAGATAGGAAATTCACCCCGGGGATCACTTCTGTGGCTCTGCTTGACAGGGGCACAGGAAAATAATTTTCTTGGGTGGCAAAAGCCGGGGTACCTTTTTGGCTAGGCTTATATAGGCCCTAGGGCCAATAGCCTAGTACCTACCTATGAACCTGTATAACCTTACAAATGTAATGCCTACCTTAGTGTCTCATACCCCATTTAATATCCTTATAGTTAGAGAGAACTCCTTCCTTAACAAGGACATATACATAACTCTACTTGCATTGCCTTTCTGTCAAGGTCATATCAACCTAATTCCACATCCAATAACAAGGCAGCTAACAGATGTTGACAGACATAAAAACTGTGAGTTTACATAGTCTAAATGCAACTATTAAGCATCATCTAGCCACCTACAGGTCTCTCTACTTCAAGACTCTCTGACTTCATTATTTGGAAGCTGCAGTTTCAAACTAACATATTACTGACAAAAGGAAATATTTAGGTGCATAGACGGCCTCTTTATTGCAGACCTTCAATTCCAGACAGTGAGAAGCACATGCCCACCTTAGCCAGCATTCCTTATTTATGTGACAAAATGACATACCTTTCAGTGTGCACGACCTAACCTTCCTTTTTCCCTTGATCGGTTTTCTACTCATTCTTCATTCAAGTAAAGAATATCTAACCACGTACTCCCTTTATCCTGTTTAATTGCCACAATTTATTTCTCACGTAATCCTGTAATTGACGAATATTTTCCAGTTTGCATTTTGACAACTAAGATGAGGTGAGCATTTGCATCTCTACTGGGAAAACACCATTTAAATTTCTGGAAATAAAAACTTGCATCTTATCTCACACTATTGATATTCGTTTTTATAGGACCCAAAATGTAAGCCTCCTATAGTATGGGAGGGCCCAAGAAATCATGATCCCAAGTCCAGTCCTTCTATTCACCAGTATAGTCTAGGCAGGCTGGCAAATCTATGACCTGCTCCTTCTCATACCAGATCACAAATTTAATAAAATCACTTTAAGCTCACTCGCTATCAGACATTGATAGTTGAGATGTATAGGCCTATTCAGTACCTAGAAATATCTTGGAAAATTCAATCCATTGTACCATTACAAATTTCACAAATTCAGCTAGTCAAATACTTCACCCTCAAAAATCCCAGCCAGATTCAAACTTCTCTACCTTGCAATGTCTTTGGATGAGATGGTAAACTGAGATCTAATCTGTCTGGGTTAGTGGCAGCTCAAGTGGATGTAAAAGATCCTATGAATTTATGGAAAAGACTAGGGAAAGTGTCCTAAAGTCCCAGCCAAATCCCCCTAGTAAATATGAATACTATGTCAGGTCCCCCCTGGAAAGAGACCACTCGCTTTATGGAAATAACTCAGTCAGGAAAGTATCAATTCATAAATAAAATTGCCAGCATACTTTCAATATAGATGATTTGGCTCTTAGATTCATGGACATATTTTACTTATTTTGAAATTGTTAACAATGGTAGAGCACTGATTCCATTGGACCCATTTCAGCTGCAGCCCAGGGAAAACACAATAGTTGCATACAGGTTACATGAATTATATACAGAGAGAATGACAAAATGCAATACATGCTAATATTATGAACAACATGAGCATCATAGTTGTCTTGAGGGAATAAAGTCAACAGATAAATGACATTATATATAGAGTGAATGAAAACTACAATATATGCATGCATTATCTAGAGAGTGGAAATCAGAGTTAGCATGCTGGAAGAATTTCAATCAAAAATAGAGTCAGAGCAAGGTATGTAGACAGAAGAGAATGACAGGTTAAGTTATATGTCCAGAGAGACAACAGTTGCTTTTCCTAGACTCTTGAAATGTGCTTTTATCTGTGAACAGAAAATGGGGTAAGAAGAATTATCTTTAAGAAAAGAAGGGAGGAAATTCTCATAGTTTGGAACCAAAGACTGAGAAAGCCTGGTCTCTGCAGAGGAGCCTAGTTTGTAGGATTTGGAGGAAAGGATCAGCGGTTAAGATCTCTAAGGTTACATGCTGGTGCATCTCTGAGTAGTCTGGTAGTTAATTAGGGGAAGGTGTCATTATTAATAAGCTGAAATAATTGAGAGTCGACTAGAAAGCCAGCACATTATTTCACAATTAACCAGTTAGTTTTTTCTTGGTTTTGCAGTGGTGTTCATTTCTGGGGGAGAGAGTGATGAACCTGCAAATGGGATTTGAAATGCATGGAATGGTAGAAGCATTTCTTTTAGAAGTTGCAGCAATTAGTGGGAGATAGTATCCTAAATGAGTCAGTAAGATGCCGTTATCTCTGGCATTTCTACATAGTCTGGATAGAAATGGGAAGGTCCTATTAGCCCAAAACAGGAGAGAGTTGTTTTTTGAGTGTGTGTGTGTAGTTCAGGTGGAGCTGAAAATTTAGGAAAGAGTCAAACCAAATCCCTAAGTATTTGAATGAAGTGACACTTTCAATAGTGTCATTAAGATGATCTAAAGATTTCTAGAGGTCTGTGTACAGAAGTGAACTTTTGCCTAGTGCCAAAAAGCATTATTTTTATTTTAGAGGAGTTTACTAGTAATTTTTTTGTTACTGATCCATTGGGGAGTGGCCTAATGGTTAAGGTGTTTGCCTTACAAACATCAGGTGCAGGGTTTGAGACTCACAAGGGATAATTGGCTAGGCTTAAAATGGCTCGCAAGGGCAGTTAGCTTAGTACTAATCTATGAACCTAATAAGGGCATGAAAATCAGACTGAAGTTTGAATTCAAGAAAAGAGACAGAACAGTTGGAGCAGAATAGTACCATGTCATCAGCAAAAAACAGGAGAGGGAGATGTGGTAAGACAAAAAGAAGTTTCTTAATGTAACTTGAAAAGAGGAGAAGTGACAGAATAGATTTCTTTGAAATATCTATGACTGTTAAAATGGAATCAGCTTGTTCTTCAGAAAGAAATCATCACGTAACGACTCGAGCTGTTTGGATTGCGATTTAGTGGTCTAGGCAGCACTTCTTCTGATGCTGCTTCTTCCAGGCACATTCTGTTTCTGTGTTTTAACATAATACCAGGAAGTGATAGTATTAAGCATTGTATGATGGAAGGCAATATATAATTATACTTTACAATCAAGGGAATGTAAGACACCAAAAATGTTGGTGTACAAACAAGTCCAACACCTGAAAAAATATATTCAGATACCATTTTTTTCATATTAGTAACTTCACTGCTTAAACACAGAGCAAGTTCATCCACAGGCTTCTACTGTGAAAACCCCTTTCATCTCAAATATGGATGGGAAAGTAACTTAAAGTTAAAGCACGATTTTACTCTGAAAAAAGTGGAGGGATGTAGCATGTCAAACATATCTTGCTAACAAATTGCCATCATACTGAAAGTGACAGGGAGCATCAAGTTAGGATCTTATAATCTTGTGTTCTGGGAAAGGCTAGAGGCTTAATATTCTTCAAAGGAAGGCAAAAGGGGACACCACAGAAGACTACTTTGTACCCAGACCTGTTAGTCCATCTGAAGAATAAGCTTATTGTTAATGCTTTGCAGTAAAGTAAGGGTTAAATGTAAGCACAGGGTGAGGCCAGAGGTGCTGAGACTTGAAATGAGTCACTTTTACTGGCTCACATGGCACAGAGAAGGTATTAAGGTGGTGTGTAATATCTTTGTAGAGCAAGTGTTAGCTGTGTCTTTTGAGTGATGCAAAAACTCTGTGATATGCTAATGATAGGAATTTTTATATAAAATGCTCAAGTACAACTAAGACCACCCCCCCAACACACACACATACACACACACACACCTCTCTAAAGTATGTGGAATTAATGCTCATGTCCAGGGTGGCTTCCATCCCACACCCTGTTTCTGGATTATTAAATTATAAAGTGCTCATGTCTAGAATAATGTCCCATTCCCATCATGTCCCACTCCTAAGCTGTCAAATTATCAGCAATTTTTGTCATGTTGATAGAACACAATTCTTTATCTGACATATTTATAGCCTATTGTTTCTAGGAAAGCAGACATCTCATTACTTGGTATACAATGTATCACATGTTTTTAGCTATGAAAGCCTACATCACTTTATTTGGCATGCTTTCTATCACGTTTGTATCTATGAAAGAGTATATTAATTTATTTGGCATGCTTTTTATCACATTTCTTTCTTTAATAGCATCTCTATTTATCATATTTTATATCACATTTGATCTGATATCATCTCTTTATTTGGCATACTTTACATCACGTTTGTATCGATGAAAGACCACATTTCTTTATTTGGCATACTTTATATTGTGTTTCTATATAAGAAAGCCCACATCTCATTATTTGGTATACCTTATATCACATTTATTTCTATAATAGCTTACATCTCCTTATTTGGCATATTTTTATCTATTATAGCCCACATCTCTTTATTTCACATACTTTGCATCACATGATTGTATCTATGATAGCATCTCTTTATTTGTCATACTTTACATCACGTTAGAATCTATGCTAGACCCCTCCCCGCACACACATCCTGTCTCAGATCCCTAGATATTGCATGCATCACAGGTATAGTACTTGCAGCTGAATCACTTGTTTACTTTTCTCTTTACCACACTATAAGTAAGTGATTCTTGAGTGAGCTGTTTATACTGCTAATTTCTATTCTATCACCATTCTACTGTGCCACTATGCATAGACAAGCAGTACATAGACAGGACAAATAGGTACCACAAGTGACCACAAGTAGCCCACTCATTTTATGATTTACAACTACATAGGGTATAGGATATCAGGGTCTGCACTGCTTGCTATATGCTATAACATGTAGTATTCAGCTGGTTCTAGAGTTATACCATTTTAATGTGAATCAGGAGCTGAGGCTAGCCAGTACAGCAGAAAGGCCATTAGCAGTTTATGCCGTACTATAATTTCATGTGCAATAAGACAATATTCAGTTAAAGATTAATTTGATTAATACTGGTTTATATACTCATCACATTAGCCACTGCATATTGCTATAATGAGAAAATGATTTATACCATACTATACCAGGATGTTTTATAACTCCTTCTCCTAGTGTCTATTAACAGTGAAAGTGCATGATTACTTTTAAAATATCATGGCATGCTAATGACATATTACTATGGAATTAAAACCTGCTCTGTGGTTAAGGGCACTATTAACATTTCAGTGAAAAGATTAAAATGTACTAATCATTGCATGAAAATACTTCACAAAAAACATGATGTATATGAAACACTATAGAAACAAATAATGTTTTGCAAAAAATGCAAGTAGAATCCACTCTTTTGTTTTTAATATGGAGTTTGAATATTTAGCTGACTAATGTCACCTTATGCCGTCATTACATTTATTATTACATCACAGGTCACATGATAAAACTCATCTCTTGTCATAAATTCTACATGGATTGAAAAATACATAATGGATACTTACTGCAATTTCTCATATCCTTTGGATTATGGGTGCTATTGATAAGCAATTTAAGCCTTGTTACAGGACTGGTATGCACTAAAATGGCATACCAAAGCCCTTTGCAATTCATAAAAGTTCATGCACAAAATTTTATAGAGATTTACCTCAAAGTATAAGTATATTGGTCCATGCATGGATTACAAATGTAAATACCCCGCCCCCCCACCCTTTTCAGGACTGCAGGCAATTCAAAAACATCTCTCAAACTATGTGCAGTCCAACTGCAATAGGGTAAACTACAGGAACCAATCCATGTACATACAGGTCGGGGAGAGTTTGTAAGTGGACTGGACTGCTCCGCTTTTCCACAATGTTTGTACATCAGTAGCAAACTAAACAAAAAGCCTTCTGAAGTGCAGGCAGAGCTACTATGACAGCCACTCTAATTCCCACCCTTTTAGTAATGGAGCAGTGCTCCAGACAATGATAACACTCACAGAATGGGATCCCCACATTAGCAGATAATGCACCCTAGTCCACAATCATAATACTGGGGGAGGTGTCAAAACCTTTATAACTTGCTTATTGTCATGGGACTATGGAGCTGACATTCTGCACCTATGATACTCTATGATATTGTGTGCTCTCCTTTAAAAGGATTTTGTGTGATATGTTGTCAAGCTCTATGGCCCTGAGATTACAGTGATTCAGTTGTATAAATTACAGTACTGTCAGCATCACAGGTGAGGAAGATCATGCACATTTCCTGAGACTGTTGAATAGAGGAGCCCAACTTTAAAGGAAGGATAGTCACAAATGTAATTTGTGAAATTATGTGAAATATTTCGTAGGTAACAGTTACTTCTTCAGTGCATCATTGCTGGTGTCAGAGATGCTCAGCCATAATCATTCAAGTAGATATTTCCATGTCTTGTTGCTTGTTTCATGTAAGATTGATAGGTTTGTGCTCAAAATATATTGCTTTTCCTAGTTCTTTGAGACTGAAGTCTCTTGAAAAAGTGCAGGCATTTATATCCCAGTTAGTGATCATTCCTTCAGCAAGTTGCAATGATCTTGAAGTAAAAATAATAAGTAAGGAGGTATAAGAGGGATGCTGGGGAGATTGCCTCTGTATTTTTAATACTGTGGTGCACTTGCTCAGGTACTTTCCAGATACTTGTGCTTTGTAGACTTGCAAACTCAGGCTGTCAGTTTCAAACTCTTTATAATTGACAATTATGTTTTGAGGTGTGTAGGGTTTACACAGTGGTAGTAGGGCTGTATTTCACAGTCATAATTATTCCATGTAAAATGAACATGTGGCATTAAAACAGACAGTCATAAAGCATATAATAACAATATCATGACAGAGATAAAGTATATAATAACAATATCATGACAGATAACTGAGATTTATTTTGCAAACTGTGAATAATTAAAATTGCAATTTTACTTCAAATGCCAGTGTCTACTGTCATTATTAGTAAAATGGAACATTTCTGGATAACCATTAGTGAGCATTTTGACATGATGTCAGAACTCATATAATTTGTGTATAAAATTTCTGAAAAACACTGTAGTGCATGTAGTTTGGTGATTATGCTCCGATATTAGGAATAAGACAAATCAGTTAAGTGCTAGAGGGGCGTGAGACTTGATCGTAACAAATGTTAATCATCACCTGCTAGGCAGTCATTTCTGCCAGGACTGACCACCAAAGAAAGCAGCAGAATGAAAAAAAAAACAGATTTGTTTTGGCCTGCTGTCTGCACTACTAACGTCCCCAACTTTCTGTTATAAACGTCGAAAGAAGGTAGAATAATAGCATGTGCTGTTGCTTACATTTTCTGAAAAATAGGAAGTCTGAAATTCTTGTATGTCATTATTTAGTGACTTCAGTCTTCAGTGATTTGTCTGAAAACCAAAGATTTTATGAGGAACAGATTGAAATTATGAGCAGAAGTCTGGATATTCTGTGAAAACCTGGACAGTTGAGAGGTATGGAAAGTGAGTGCAAACACAAGTGACTATGATACACTGTCTTTCTGACAGTGCTCACAAAGTGCTTTATAGCTTTGAAAGCCATCAAAACCTTTACTGCTTTTTCCTGTAATCAGTAGTATATGGAACTGATAAATCTCCGTGCACTACAAAGAATTATGACTGGGTCTCCGATCAAAATCTTTAACAATGCGTTCTCAAAATGGATGCCAAGATTCATCTCTCAGTCTTCGCTTTTGATATGAATTTCTTGGCAACTACTATATGTCTCAGCACATAATCAACAGGTTACAATCAGCAATCTACTCATAATCTGCTATATTCAGACCAGAAAACCATATCTGACAGCCACATAGATGGCACAGAACTGAGTATACCTTTTTTAACCAAATATAACCATTTTATTTCTAAATAAAATTGATTCAGTGATTATTAGTCATCATATGACAACTGAAAATTTACTGAATGCCTGAGTTTAATCGATCATAACTGTTCAACTTCTTGTAACTATTTTCTGGGTCATCATAGAGGCAAAGTTTCACATGTTCATTTACAGCCAAGATGGATAAAGAAAGTGAAAAAATACAGATAAATACTTTACTATATGTTAAGAGCAAATCAATTAAAGACATTTAGATTTCATTTTAATGTTCTGAGGACCATAGTGCTACATAGAGACACTGATAATTAAACTCGAACATTTTTTGCCATAACAAATATTATTCATGATAGAATATATTAATGCGCTTTGAAGCTAAAAGAGATGCTGTTGAAGATTTTGTCAAGCATTTATATGATCTGTTTGAAAACTCTGCAATTGGCCAAAAACAAAATAAATAAATTAAAGACAGAATAGTAAATGGGTTTGCTTTCATAGGATTCATAGTATTTTTAGGAATTTCAAGGCAATTGAGTATTGTGATCATTTATACCTTTGCTTGTACCTGCCTTCATTCAGACTGCAACCATTTCTCCAGGATGACTAGACCAGTCAATACTGGGATAAATTCAGTTCTGAAACCAGACATCCCTTCACCAAAGGTACCTTTAGAAATCTCTTTAAGACAAACTAACTACTCCTAAGTGATACACTGGCAAGCTTCAAATCCCCACCAGCCCCAGTTAACTCCACTGAATATGCAGAAATGTACACCACCACACTATACTAACATGTAAACAACTGCATAGATGCAGCTGTACCCCAGAGGAACAAGTGCAGCGTAAACCCCAGACACAAACCCACATGGTGGAATCATAATATCAGCAAACTTTAAAATAAAATGAAAAAAAAATTGACCAAAAGTAAGAAGAGTTATTCATGATGTTATGTTAGAATGTTAGCACCCTTGTCACTGAAATAAACAAACAACTCAGGAGCTTAATAAAATCCATCAAAGTCAAGTTTGAGGCTAAATTAGCTATTCAAGCCAAAGATAATCACAAGACATTTTCGTTATGTTTGTAATCTAAAAAGCACAACACAGCAATGTGCTGAGCTGATTTTGAACGATGTTACCTACACTGTGACTGAAGATATAGTGGACCTACTGGTCAATAAATTTAGTTCTAATTGTACCGCTTTCTCCCCTCCATCTGCCGCCTCAAGATATACCTGAAACTGGTTCACCTCCAGCTACCACACAAGACCAAGTCCTAAAAGTGCTATCAAAAGGTAAACATACTACATTGATGGGTCCCGACAATATCTCTGGATGCATCATAAACAACATGAAGCATGATTTAACCACACCGAAACAACACTGTTCAGTCTCAGCCTCCATACAGGTTTTGTACCAAGTGAATGGAGAACAGCTACAGTCATTCCCCTGCATAAGGGAGGACCTTCCACAGACCCAGGCAATTACAGATTGTTTTGTCTGAACAGCTTCACATTAAAGCCATGGAAAGACCTATCATGGAATTAATGAATCAAGACATAGGGAACCTCCAAACAATGGACCCATCTCATTTTGGATTCAACAGGGGCAGGTGATGCTTACTCAACCGGGTGGATATGTTTGAAAAGGTCATGAAATCAATGGATGGAGGCAAAATGGTATACATTGCATACTTCAACCTGGCCAAATCTTTTGACAGAATTCCCCACTCAGGCCTAGTAGAAAAGCTAAATAAACTGGGAATAAACCCATATATGTCACTTACTGGATTGCCAACTGGCTCACAGGCAAGATGCAAATAATCAAAATAGGGGAAGTTACCTCTACAAATATAGCAGTTATCAGTGGAGCCCCCATGGTTCTGTGCTGAGATCTCTTCTGTTTGGCATCTACTTTTTTGAAGTAAAAGCTAATACCAAAGAGCTTCGGACGACTAAGTTTGCAGACAACTGCAAGCAAGGAGTAGTCATTGAATCCCCAAATGACTTAGCCATCTGACAGAAAGGTTAGTCTCACATAAATTACTGGTGCTAAAATCATGGACTGAAACTAAATGCCAAAAAATACATTATTCTATACTTTGGAAGGCCATCTACACCAGGGGACTACCACATTGACATTATGACCCTAAGAGTTTACACAGTTGCTCAGGATTTTGGAACCAATGTAGACAGTGACATAACTTTGTACCATCATGTGTCTATTGTTGTAAGAAAGTTCTTCTATGTTGCACACCTTATTAACAAAGAGATTGTGTCTAGATCTAGGGATGCAATTTTCCCCCTTTATTCAGCCATCATTAGACTAGTTATTGTATCTAATGCCCCCTTCGGCACATATCTGTTTAGACACATGCAACAAATGTAACACCCACAGAGATACCTTGCTAAAAGGATACATAGCCTGAACAACATGTCCTACATGGACTGACTCAAAGCCCTGTCACTATACTCAGTATCCTACAGACAGCCAACTGGTGACCTGTGCCTGGCATAGAAGGCATCCTCTGACCCATTACTGGTGGATTTACTGCAGATCAGCAAGTCAAACTGCATCAGAAATCCTCTATCTAGGGATATACACCTCTTCTGCAACATCAACATAACAGCTTGGAAAGACAGGCATATCTCACAAAGGATACCACTGTTGTGGAATAGACTTCCCATCCACATAAAACAAAGTTCATGCCTGTCCATTTTCAAGCACAACTTAGATTTATGGATAGGAAAGAAAACCTTTATCCCAGGCCTGCCACCTGTACTACTAATGCACAGAGGCAGTTCCTAAATCCTTTACCCCATGCTCGGATCTCCTCAAATTATCTATGGTATAATCCCAGTTATTCTCATTAGGGGTAATATATAATTATTGAGCATGGGATGGGTAAGGCCAAACTATAACCAAATGGGGTAGCTTACTTTAAGCACAAATTGGGAAGCTGGTTAGACTTAAAATGGACATGGGATAGCTTATTTTGAGCATAAGGAGGGAAATTGTCTAGAGTTAAAATGCACACAAGGGCAGTTAGCTAAGCACTTACCAATGAACATATGAACCTATAAATGTGTACCTGTCCGATCATCCAGGTATTGTTTGAAGCATGATAGTTCATTACAATGCTTAACCTGCTGAGCAGTCTGTTTAAAAGGTGGAGGAGGCAGTGAGTAATAAATCTGTCTTTTCATGTCATTTTATTTACCCGCTGATGAAGATTTAGGCCCCTGGTTTTAGTATTTGTGGAGGTATTAGATTTGCAGAGATACAAAAGGTCAAGGACAACTGGGCCTCTAATGCATGGAAAGTGAGGCATATATTTCCTCTCAAGAGTCTAAATGTTAAGGAGTAAAGAGACATTGCTTTCAGCTGTCTTGATAGCTCAGGTTTTTTAAGCCTGTGATCTTCTTAAATGGTAACCTCTGAGGTCTTTTTAATTGTTTGATATGCCTTTTGAGAATACCCCAAAAGGGCATTGTTCTTAATAACTGGCTTAATCAGTGTTAAATATAAAGAAAACATGGCCTCTTACATTTGGGTTATTTTGTACTGGTAATTAGCTGCACCATATAGTAGGATTTCTGACTACTCTTGTCACATGATGATCAAAAAAAGAGGGCATTATCAACATATATTCCAAGGTCCCTGACTTCATTTTCATTTTGTTGTTGGGTATTGTCTGTACTGTAGGCTGAGGGAAGGGTTGTCAACCAAATGTGATGATACAGCACTGTTATGCATTTAGATTGTGCCAATTTTTAGTATAACAGGTTTTTACTAGTTTAAGTTCTTGTTGAAGAGTTTGGATATCAAAAGGGGACTTCACAATAACTCCCAGTTTGCATTCATCCAGTTAGCCAGAGTTCCTAACTCCTGGTCTTTAATTTAGAAAAGTAAATGCCAAAAGGGAGGGATCTGAGATCCCAATACTGATTCCCTAGGAGATAACAGTGGCTGCCGTCATACTTTCATATGAGATGCCTACCAACTGCACTGTAAGGGTTCTAGCTTTTAGCAAGTGTGATAGTCATCTTACCACACAGGGATCTATTTTTAAAGCATTTAGCTTCCTTACAGTACCTGCATGGGGTATATTGTTCACACATTGGCCAGGTTAGAATATACAGTGTGAACAGAAAGATCACTGTTAAAATCCTGTGTATCCATCTCAAAGAATTCATTAGGTAAGATTGGATCTTCCCTAACAGAGCCAAATACTTACAGTTCAAGTTTATGAGGTCAGTTGTAATACATTCCATGGCTTTACAGAAGAGTTTCATTCAGCAGTGTAGCCAGGCTGGAGTGAATGGGGCAGTCTCCCTGGGTGGTGTGTTGTCCGCAGTGCGATATGCATGCCCTATGTCAAAAAAATAAACAAATAATTTGTAATACACATATATATATATATATATATATATATATATATATATATATATATATATATCTAAAATGGGCATCCAAGATGCTGCTGCATGCTTCAGCTCCTGCCCATATCATCTTGCATTGGCTGCGCATATACAGGAGACAATGCCATAGTGCAGTAAAGGCTGTCTTTGCCACCAACATTGACCAATTTCTGTTAATTATATCCCTCAGTGCACTGTGGGCACATGGGCACACTTATTTAAAAAAAAGAAAGAAACATATTTTTAGAAGAGTTGGCTTAATTGAATTCTTTGGGGCAGGCTGGGCAGAACTCCCCCCCCCAAAAAAAAACAAGGCTGTGAATATTGAATAAGTCTGAAGTGAGGTAAGTAGTATGGTCAAGAAGTATACAATGGGCAAACTGCTGAAGGGATTGCTGGGGGATTTGTTTCATTCTGGTACTAATGCCATTGGCATGCATGTTTGGTGCATACATGGACAAAGTCAAACTGCTGAAGGGGTTGCTGGGAGAAATGTTTCATTTTGGTGCTTGTGTGCACACATACATAGACTACTGAAGGGGTCATTGTGGGGTAGATGTTTCATTTTGTTGCATGTGCATACATAAGTAGACAGACTACTGAAGGAATCTTTGAGGAAAAGTTTCATTTTGATGTCATTTAGTACATTTCAATACATGGATAGACCACTGAAGGGATTGCTGGGGAAAATATTCCATTTTGATTGCATTTTCTGCTTGTACATACTTGAAAAAGACTGCTGAGGGGGGTCATGGGAGGGGATTTTTCATTTTGATGGCATTTAGTGCTTGTGCCTGCATGGACAGATTGCTGAAGGGGTCATTGGTGGAAATGTTTCATTTTGATGACATCTGGTGCTTGTGCATACATGGACAGATTGCAGAAGGGGTTGTTGGGGGGAATGTTTCATTTTGATGGCATTTGATTCTTCTGTTTACATGGACAGGCTACTGATGTAATTGTGAGGGCATTTGACATTTGGAGGAAGAAAACAAACAACGCAACTAAACTGCTTTATAGGCTATAGTAAATCTTTCCACAATGATTAAATAAAAATACAATTTTATTTATTTTTATTTATTTACATTTGTTGACCGGGAGTGTCCGACTGGATGTAGGTCCATTTTCAGCGGAGGCCAGGGGAGAAAAGCTCCACAGTTAAAATAAACACACAGTACTTACATTGAATTACATAGCGATTAAGAATTTAACATAGCAATTACTTACAACATATTTACAGATGAAGAACATAGTACATCAGTAGACAACTAGAATCTTTATCTGTGAAGTACATAACAGACATTAACAAATATTAGAATAAGAAGTTCCTGCTGTATAATAAGTACTAGGCTTATGAGCATCTGAGCTTGCTATAATCAAGGTAGTTAGTGGAGTGGAAAGAAATGTAGTGGTTGGATGGGGTGGGTGATATTAGAGTGGGAGTTGCAAGGGCATAGCCTGCATGTTTTTAGGTGCTCTTTTAGTAAAGTTTTGAAGTGGGTGCATGATCCCTTGATGCTCAGACTCACAGAAATGTAAGTGTCTTTGCAAGGGAGGGATGCAGGTTCTACTGCATCTTCAGTATGGGTGTAAGCCTCCCAGACCCTCCAAATTTATATTACTAGTCTCTTCTTGGTCATTGAAAAAAAAGTAACATATGTCTCTGTCTGTCATGAAAGCAGTGGCAGGGATTATGATAATGTCTTAGCACAAGAAATCTGGACAGAGCCTAAAATAATGAGTCCAAGATAGTGACAGGTTTTAAATATTGTTCTTATGAAGTTTAAAGACGGAAAGTAGCTATAATATCAGGATTTGTATTATTGTGAATTTTTCTGAAGGAAATGAAGTCTGAAACACAAATATGTGCCACTATTTAATGAGTTCAGTCTTCACTGATTTGCCAGAAAAACACAGATTTTATCTGGTGAAAATACGGACATTCTGCAAAAATCTGGACAGTCGAGAGGTATGGTCAGGGGCCGGGGCTAAGAATACAGCACATGTTGCTTAATAATCTGAAAGTCTGTTTGTTGCCTAGGTGAACTAAAGAGAAAAATCAATCAAAAATTAGGTCTAACTATACTCTATATTCTTAGTAGATATCTTGAAGTCTTCAGTAGAGTACCTTGAAATATTCACGATTACTGCAAATCCGCAGATTAACAAATTGTGCTTCCCAAAGTATGATACTTTACGTCCATGCCAGATATTGGTGTAGAGTTTTGGAAATCTCTCCCATTCCTTTGGTGTTTAAGCAGCTGAAGAATATCATAAAATAGGATAGATATGTATAATGCTATATAGAAATAGTTATTGGATTTAATATTTAGGATTATTGCTGGGCTTTTATAAAATGTGTGTTATAATTGAAATTAAGCTAATTTCAGCTTAGATACTTCATTATTGAAGACTAGGATGCAAACTGGATATATACCTATCAGGGTTTGTTTTGTACAGTAACAAAATATTTTGTGTGTGTGTGTGTGTGTGTGTGTGTGTTTGTGTGTGTGTGTGTGTGTGTGTGTGTGTGTGTGTGTGTGTGTGTGTGTGTGTGTGTGTGTGTGTGTGTAAGTTCATAGGTTAGTACTGGGCTATCTGCCCTTGTTGGCCATTTTAAGGCCTAGCCAAATTTCCCATCCCAAAAGCAGAATCAATGACTTATACTGTCACAAGCAATTTAATCCTGAGGACTTTTTTTCTATTTTTCCAATAATTTTTGATAGTTCTGTTGCGTACTTTCTTGCACTTTGCATTTATCTTTATTTATTTGTTATGTCTGGGAATCATTTATAACTGAAAACTTGGAGGTAGAGCCAATATTGTCTATTAGGGCACACCCCAGTTGCTAAACAGTAAACACATTCTGTCTGAGTGTCTAATGTCTTATTATATAATGACTGGTCATTAATATTTCAAAATGGAGCAATGAAGACTTTCTTTTCAGCATTGCTTCCTTTCCAAAGCACTGATGTACTGGGTATGCATGGGAATTCAAGTCCCATATGCTTGCACAGTACATCAAAAAAATGCAACAGGATGTACACCAGCCATGGAAGGACAGCATGGCACTGTTATACAAAGATATTATTTAAGAAAAGCAAGTATTTTTTTCTTAAATAATAATATTAAGTTGTCTCTCTCGCCTTCATTCTTGCTGGTTGGGTTCGGAGCCAACCCTCAGCTCTGACTCGGCCATTTTCTAAAGCTCGAGAGCTACTTACTGGCTCAAGGCCTCCCTATATCCCACAATGCCTGGTGCCAGACCCCCAGATCTCATTTGCTGCTTCAGCTATGAGGTTGCGCTTTACTGGCTAAGGTCGTATTCATCTTTTGTAATATTAGTAGTTAAACTTTAGTGTATATTTTTCTATTTTTTTTTTTTGTTAAATCAGAGTAGTACTGTAGATTAGTCTTAGTTTCCCTATGTTTCTACCCTTAGGAAACTCGTTTTTACTTAGAGAGTTTCTCCCCCCCCCCATCTCCCTAAGTAGGCCATTTAAGTTAGAGGCTATCCCCTTCCCTTTTAAATTGTTCCAGTAGGAAGTAGTGTTTAGCCTTTGTAGTCTAAGTCATAGTATCTTAGTTTTGTTAGTACTGTTTCCTTTAAATTTTTTTTTTTTTTTTTTTTTGTGAAGGTGTGGGACTAGTGTGTGTGTGTGTGAGTGTGTGTTTTTGCACTAGTCTAACATTCATCCATCGGTATTCCTTTTTTTTTTTTCTTTAACATGTCAAAGGATACAAAGGTATCAGGGTTCAAGAAGTGTGACTCGTGCTGTCAGAAAATGTCTCTGACAGACGGTCACACTTCTTGTGTTTATTGTTTGGGTGCCCTACACTTGCAGGACTCTTGCTCGGTATATCATGCCTTTAATCCGAGATTCCTGCAGGAGCATAGAAACAAGTTAATTCTCAGGGTGTTACTAAAACCTGAGGCATCTCCGGCGAAGTCTCAGCCAGCGAAAACCCCTAAGCCCTCAGCCAGCGAAAACCCCTAAGCCCACAGTACGGAGCCGTCGCCAGGTGGAGCGTCTACTTCAATTTCGGTTCCGGCCGGAGCCGAAGTATCTAAATCTCTCTCAGCTCCGACCTTGATGTCAGAGCCATCAGGGAGCCGTAAGTGATCCAGGTCACCATCCCTAGAGTTGATTCACTCAGCTATGAGATTGCCTTTGTTACAGTCTGAAAGGAGCCATTGGTCCCACTCTTCTCGGTCCTCGAGGCTATCCGATCATGACTTGGAAAGAGTGGTTAGTAGACTCCTCAAATCGCAGGCCCTGGCCCAAATGTTAACTAGCCCTCCTCATCAGGCTGTGGCTGTTCCTGTTTCTGAAGTAGTTCCTCCTCCGACTCCTCCTGTCAGTTCGGAGCCAGAGCTTGTTGGGGCTCGGATCCTGGAAACGTCAGTGCTGATACTTCCCCTTTCAGCTCCTTCGTCGGCTCCGATTTCTTCAGTGGTGCCGTCCTTGGAGGTATGTGGGTGCCAAGACTCCCTCGTCGGCTCTGAGGGGGCAAGTGGCATCGGACCCTTGTCCAACCCTGTTCTCCCTCTCGGAGCCTCGGTGCAGGTAAGGTCGGCTACTACATCGGTCTTGGACCCGTCCCTTTCGGTGCCGGAGAGGATTCCTGTCTCTTTGAAGTGGGGGCCCTCTTCTCTGCTGGACAGGGGCACCTTCGAGGTCATGAGGAGCGTGCTGACTTCTGAGTCTGCACCTCGATCAGCCCCTTCAGCTCCTCCCCCCAGGGTGCCTGCTTCAATCTCTGCCCCTCCTCCAGACCCCAAGCGAAGGGATCAAATGCTCCAGGTCACCCCACTGGGTGTATCATCCTCTTCTGAGGCCTCCCCTGAGATTTCAGAGGAGCCCCCTCGAAAGAGGAAATGTAAGAGGAAACATGTTGACTCCCCAGAGTCTGTCACGTCATATACTGACTTGGAGGATTCAGAAGGGTCCCCAAGATCCCCCTCTGAAGATGTCTCTTTCTCAGACATCCTTGAAATCCTTAAGCAGAGGGGGAAATGGTCTGCACTTAACCCTTCTGAGGATGAGTCGATATACTTGGATGTGTTTGGTTCTCACCCCTCCACCTCCTGGGTGTCTCCGCCTTTCGATCCATTAATGTATGTGGTGGCTCGAAAGGTGTGGTCAGCTCCAGACACACTGGAACCAACACCCCTAAGTTTGTTACGGCCCCTTAAGATAAACAGTTTATGACAAAGGGTGTCCCCATTGATGCCATGGTGGTAGCAGCTGCCACGAAAAAGGAGTTGGCTGACACTTCTGTACCTGTCCATCCCCCTAATAAAGAGTCTAGGCTATGGATAGATACGGGAAGCGGATGTTTTCCTCAGCGACCTTCTCCATGTGGCCACTGACTTATTTGTGCCACTTCACCTGTCTTCAGGGGGATCTCCTCAAGGAGCTAGGAGATACCCTGCAAGATCCATCAGCTGCGGGGGCTTAAGACAAGATAAACTCCCAGCTGGCGACTCTTAATTCTGTCATTAACTCCTCCATGCGGCTCATTTCGTATGCGGCTGATGGAGTGAGTAGAGCCACAGGCACAGGCGTGGCTTTGAGAAGACACGCCTGGATGTGGTTATTAACTTCGCTGTTCCCTTCAAGGTGTCTTTCACCAACACCCCTTTTGATGGTTCAGCTTTGTTTGGACCTCAGGTGAAAGATACACTTACCAGGTGTGAGCAGGAAGGCAAGACTCTCTCTGCCGTGGGAGTCCATTTTTCCACTCCCTCTAGACCATACCCTAAGGGTCAGAAGAGTGGAAAGTTGTGGTTCCGGAAACCCCAGGGAGCCGTGCCTGACTCACATGGCGAGTTTCCCTCCAGAGGCAGAGGAGGGAATGACAATAGACACTGCCAGCGGGGCAGAGGGGGTCTGCAGAATCAGGGCAGCAGAGAATCTTTCTCTGACAAGCCCTTCCAGCACCCCTAAGGGGCTGCCTGGCTGTGTGCCTTTGGAGGCAGTTGGGGAAAGTTGTCTCTGTACCCAGAAGCCTGGCGTCTCATCACTCAAGACAGATGGGTACAGTCTATCATATCCAGAGGTTACAAAATCCCGTTTGTCCACACCCCCTTAAGATCAAACAAGCCCATCCCAGATGTTCCACCCAGTCTAAGGGAACAAGCAGTACAAGAAATTGCAAGACTGCTAAAAAACGGGCCTTCCAACAAGTCCCAGCAGACCAGCAAGGATCCAGAATTTACTCAAAGTTCTTTTTGGTACCAAAAAAGACAGGGAACTGGAGACCCATTTTGGATCTCAGCAGACTAAACAAGTCTGTTCAAAGAATGAAGTTCTGGATGGTCATGCTTCAGTCCATTCTACCCTTTTTGGGGTCAGGACAATTGGATGTGCTCCATAGATCTTCAGGATGCGTACTACCACATCAAAATGGGCAGGCATTCCAGAAGGTTTCTCTGCTTCCGGCTGGGAGCCAGTCATTACCAGTTCAGAACCCTGCCCTTTTGTCTCACCACAGCCTCCAGGGTGTTCACCAAATGCATGGCAGTGGTTACCGCTCACCTGAGATGGCAAGGATTCCAGGTGTTGTCATATCTAGACGACTGGCTCCTTACTGCTATCACCAGACATCAATTACTGAGAGCCAGGGATTATACCATCCAAACATGCTCCAACCTAGGTATCTCAATAAATTTCAAAAAGTCTGCATTGTTGTCTTGTCAGTCTTTAACCTTTATAGGCGCAAGATTAAATATGAAAGATCAGTCCACAAGACTTCTAGTAGACAGAGTGGCAGACATTCATCGACATGTACAGGTATTATTAAGATGCAGAAAGATTCAGGCCAGATTTGTACTAAAAACCTTGGGTCTCATGGCAGCAGCAATCTTATTAATTCCCCTGGCTCGTTTTCACATGAGGATTCTCCAGTGGATGCTTTTCACCCAATGGTCCTTTCAACAACTTTCTTTGTCTCACAAAATAATAATCACACAGTCATGCAAAGACTAATTGACTTGGTGGATGGTCTCTCAATCAGTACCCCAGGGCAGACCATTTGTCCTTCCTCCTCCAGTTCTCCAGTTGCCACGGTGACCACGGATGCCTCCCTGATCAGGTGGGGGGGGGGCATTTTCAGGGCAGGACTGTCCAGGGCACCTGGCAACCCCACGACTACCATTTGCACATAAACGTCTTGGAGAGGAGGGCGGTGCTTTTAGCATTGCAAGCTCTTCAGAACTCTCTACCCACTGGGACTATTGCAATTCAGACAAACAATATGTCTGTAGTGTAGTACATCAACAAGCAAGGTGGAACCAAGTCATATCCCTTATGTTGAGAAGCACTCAGACAATGGCAGTGGGCGATCTCCTCTCAACGGTTTCTGACAGCAACGCACATCCCTGGGAAGTCCAATGTCATAGCGGACAGGCTAAGCAGAGCTATTCTCATGGCTCACGAGTGGTCTCTCAACTGGACAGTAGCGGACAAAATCTTCTGCAAATGGGGTCAGCTTTGCTGCGACCTTTTCACAACTCCTCTCAACAGCAAGTGCGACAGTTTCTTCACTCTCTTTCCTCTTCCCGGACACTCCCCCAGAGATGGTCTAGTTCACGATTGGCCCCAGGGAATACTGTATGCATTCCAACCCTTTCCACTAATTCCCAAACTAATTCAGAAAGCTACCATGCTGGGTTGCAGGATGATCCTCATTGTCCCCTACTGGCCTCACAAATCTGGTTCCCTTTGTCACCTTCTAGAGCAGCCTTGGAATCTGGACCCAGTTCTGGACCTCCTGATCCATCAGTCGGGCAGGCTGCATACGTCTCTTCTGTCTCTCAAATTCACTGCTTGGTTGCTCCACTTCCAACCTTAGCCAGGCTTCCCAGTATTTCCAATTCAGTGAGTGAGATTATCCTTTCTTTGCACAAACCTACAACCAGGAAGACTTATGCTAGTAAGTGGAAACGTTTCTCTTTCTGGGCAGAGGCTAGAAATATAGATCCCTTCATGGCCCCTGTCCATAACGTTCTGGACTTTTTAGCAGAACTTTCAAACAGGCTCCTCTTCGGCCACCATTAGAGTTCAATTAGCGGCAATCTCTAATTTCCATATGGGCCTGTCAGAAACCAGCATCATGTCCCATATGCTTTGCAAAGCCTTTCTGAAAGGAACAATCTGGCTCAGGCCTCCAGTGAGAGATCCCCCGCCTCTGTGGGACTTAAATTTGATCCTAGCTTTCTTGATACTGCCTCCCTTTGAACCGGCAACTTCCTGTTCCTTGAAATTGCTTACTTGGAAAACTCTTTTTTTGGTGGCCATTACTTCAGCCAGGAGAGTTTCTGAACTTCAAGCCCTTTGTGTTCATCCTCCTTACCTAGTTTTCCATATGGATAGAGTTTCACTCAGGACTAATCCTTCATTCCTTCCTAAGGTCACCTCCAAAAATAATTTGAATCAATCCATCGATCTGCCAGTCTTTTTTCCAAATTATTCTAACAAAGCTGAATACAAATTACACCAGTTGGACATTCATAGGCAATTACGTTTCTATTTGCATAGGACTGAGCAAATAAGGAAATCAGACCAACTCTTCCTGTCCTATGCGGAGGGTAAGCAGGGTCGACCAGTGTCTAAAGTAACCTTATCCAGGTGGTTGTCCTCTATTATTACCCTTGTTTATCAGTTGAGGAATAAAGAACTCCCTGCTAAACCTAAAGGCCACTCTACTAGGGCTTCAGCTACGTCGGTAGCTTTTCAATCAAGACTACCTATGGAAGCCATTTCTGCGGCGGCCACATGGGCCACCCCTCATACCTTCATTTCACATTATAAATTGGATATGGCCTCTAGGAGCAGAGCTGATTTTGGTTCCACTGTGCTCAAGAGTCTGTTCCAATGAACCACCCAGGACTAAGGTGCTAGGGACGCTGTCCCAACCAACAAGAATGAAGGTGAGAGAGACAACTTAACATTAAGAAGTTATGTACCTACCATAACGTTCCATGTTAGTTGTCTTCTTCTCGCCTTCTTTCTTGCGTCCCACCCTCCATCCCCCTAGCCTAGATGGACCAAGAAGAGTCCTCCTTCAAGTCTTGTCACTGGCTGAGTCTTTACCAATTTATGTCCTCTACCTTTTTCTTCAGCCCTGTAGATGAAGTCTTGCTATTGGGACAGTTGTCCTCTTGTATTATTATGGTGCTAGGTCTTCCAAACGAGATCTGGGGGTCTGGCGCCAGGCATTGTGGGATACAGGGAGGCCTTGAGCCAGTAAGTAGCTCTCGAGCTTTAGAAAATGACCGAGTCGGAGCCGAAGGTCGGCTCCGAACCCAACCAGCAAGAAAGAAGGCGAGAAGAAGACAACTAACATGGAACGTTATGGTAGGTACATAACTTCTTATTATTGTATAATAGCAATAACTGACTCCGTGGTGTGGTATATTAAGATTTACCCATGGTTGGCTTTATTTAATCACTCGGGCTTCCCCCTTATGATTAAACCACACCAACCATGGGTTATTGCTTAATTATACCACTGGAGTATGGTGTTAGCAGACAATGCACCACACATTGCTGTAAAGATGATCCAGTGTTCACTGAACTAGCACTAACTGTTAAAACATTGTTACAAGGAGCTGTCAATATGATGCAAACTTCGGGTACAAATTGAGTTGCAATGCACACTAAACTTTTTTGTGCAATATGCAAAAGAAGGGTCAGGATGTATATTTTAGCTGCCTCTCCCTTGGGTCATGATTTTTCTGTCTGTGCCACAGCCACACTTAATTCATGTTTTTCCATGTTGCAGTTCATATTTACCAAACTATTAATAGTAAAATTGTTGTGCTGCTGCTGGTATTTGGACTGTACCTGCAAAGAGATATGGATTGTACCAAATTCTGCTTTTCTAATATCAGTGTGGTTTCTTTAAAGTGCTAAAGCTGTGTACTTTGTTTATACATCACATGACAGTTAAATGGTGATCTCTCAAAATGCATTAGTCTTTCAACAAAACTTCCTGTTTTGACATGCTTTTTGAGCCTCTTGGTCTCTTATATTTTTTCTGAAAATTTGATGTCAAAGTATTTTCCCACCCCTGATCCCCCCACAAAAAAATAGTTTTTTGCTTTGTAGCTGTGTGTCTGTGAGGGTCACTGAATGATGGTCTCACTCTGGGCTCCAAATGACCTAGCTAGTCCTGTGGTCTCATCTGTCTGATGGCTCTATAATTCCTGAAGTCAGTGGAAGGGCCATCCTTAAGGAGAGGTATCACCACTGTAGCAAGTCAAATGACAGGGACAAAACCTATATATAAATTTAGGTTATACAGTTTGAGGAATGACTCTCTGAGGACATGCTTAGTACTATTTATTAAACAACCAGGTATATTGTCAGGGGCCCAATAGAAAAATGTATTTTTGGTCTTAGCTTGTATGGGGTGTGTAAGATATTTAGATATTTGTGGACTTTGAATAGAAGTGCAGAGGTTAAAGTTGGCACTGAATATATTTTCTAGTATATTGGCAGCATCTGTTTGGTCCAAGTGGGAGGTGCCATTTTAAACAAGTTTAGAGCAATTTTGTGTGTTCTTCCTTGGTTCCCTAACATTCGTAAAAAAGGATTTATAATCCAAATACTTTAAGACCTTAAATTATCTGTACTCAAAATCAGCCACAATTAAAAAGTTTAAATATATTTAACAATAAATAAAAAAAACACAGGACAATACTTATTAACTCAACACAGTGACAATAGAGAGTCCACAATTCAAAGAAAATACTTTAAAATAACAGTAGGACAGTCTCACATAAATATTGAAAACATCTATACTAATCTTACTATATTCCTATCTATCTCTAAGAGAAATACTAAGATCTAAGTCTTACAGATCAAGGCAAGTGCTGGTGAGTTGTTGTCAGATACAGAACAAAATATATAATTCACTCTCTTTCTCTCTGAGATAGTTATTACATTAATAATACACATTACTGCTGGGTTAGCTAGATGACATCACTATTTAACACTTGCATCTCTTTCCCAAGCTGAACACATCCAAACAGAATTTAACATGTCTCTGTGCAAAATACTTATCTCTTAGAAGTTGACAATTATCCCTTAGAAGCTTGCCAGAAACTGGAATTTGTAAAACAGTTACTTTGGAAACCTGTAATTACCTCTGTTTCAAACAATAGAATGAAACTCCAGCTGCAGACATTCTGTCTCTTTAGCTGAGGTAAACTAACTTTATACACACATCGTAAAACTATACTTATCAGCTTATTTTCTTAGAGTTTGCAGGTTAACTCTGTATGTCTCAATTTGTACCATGAAAACATACATTTGCATTGGCATAAAGTTTATACACACTTCTGCGTTCTTCTAGCAGGGTGCACTTTGGTTGCAATCTTGAAGCTCAGCACATAACACAGTTTTCTTACATTTGTAAAACAAGCCTGTGGATAATATTAATATTTACAATGACATAGAATTATTTACAAAATTTTATCTAGCTGGGCTGGCAGCCTTCACAACTTAAATATTCATGTACTCTAAAAAATTATGCACACTTGTAAATTCTGTAAATACCTGTATATTGTTTGCATACTGTCATTCTATGTGGAATCTTGACACTTTTGTAAAAAAAAAACAAATCTGAGGAGAGTTTCTCCCCAAGCCTTAGATGAAAAGGGGTTTAGTTAAACTTGTTTGAATTTTTCTGGTAAACAAAGGCAAAATGAAAATAAATAAATAAAAATAATAAATAAAGCCGGTCTGCATGATAACATTAATGGAAAATGCTGCCGATATGACTTGACCACAGCCAGAAGAGTAATAGTTCTACTATTCACCACAGTGGAGGCAGAGCTCAAATGTATGCAAGCATTTGGTAAGAATGAAGGGGTAACTGAACTGCTGGAATGATGTGCACCACTGATCCTAGCCATCAAAAAGAATGGATGGTTGTGTATCTTTATTTTATTTATGTCTTTCTTTTTGAGTGTGCAGCAATTTTTTACTCCATTCTATCTTTCTTTCATCCATCCACCCATATCTGTTTCTCTCTTCTGCCATCATCCTTAGCCTTACACTCTCTTTTACCCTATCCCATCCTAAAGCATCTACTGTCTTTTCTCCTTCTACTTTCTGTTCTATCACCATCTTTAACCAATCCCTCTCCTTATGTTTCCTAACCAATCCACTGGAACTCCTATAACCTATCTAGTTTGGTATTACTTCTTAAAAAAGCTTTAATCCTGTTGCTGCATGATCTGAATGAATTATCAGCTCAATACTTCTGTCGTGCACATTTTCAATATGCTCTGTTGAAATATAACTTCTATCTATCCTTAACCATGTGATAAATATATGTGAGAAGAAGGTATATTTCCCCTTTTCTTCCAGTTCTCTTGCACAACACCATGTATCGTCCATCCCTATCTTCCTCATACAGTCATCTAAAAATCTTCCTTCCTTCAACAACCTTTTCCTCCTACTTGGCCCTTTGTCTACTTGATCTAGCCTGTCCACGATATTCCAGTCTCCTATATATATATATATATATATATATATATATATATATATATATATATATATATATATATACACTACTGTCCCTTCTTGAAATTGGTTGATTTCTAATAATATCTTCTTTATTTCTTTTACCGTAGTATCCAGAATAAGGTATATTGAAACTATTGTTAACTTTATTCCTTCAACTATCCCTTGTATCCCTACTGCTCTACCTTTCTTGTCTTCCAATTTTTCCATTATCTTTAATGGGTAAATTCTTTCAAATAAAATTACCATTCCTCTCCTTTTATTATTCCACCAGCTAGAACTAGCCACCAGGTTAAAACCTCTTTCCCTTAAAATTTTATCATCCTGATTACTCAAGTGAGCTTCTTGCAAGGCAATTACTTGATCTTTAAAATCTTTTAAATAATTTAGAGCCTTTCCCTCTTGCTTTTGTTTCCTAGATCATTGACATTTCAAGATTTAATTTCTATTATTTTTTTTTTATCTTGCATTACATTTGGTATGATTTTTCCTCTCAGATAGTATTACCCCTGTGCAGGACTTCTATTTTTCTTTCCTCATTCTCTTTCCTATCATCCTTCGCTTTTCTTATCTGTATTATGACACTGATTTATACTTTTCTTTTTTAAATATCACAGCCCTTCCCTACTCCCATTAAAAATTATACACATTACAACAACTTCTCTGTGTGGTCTACCATCAGCATCTGACTCCCATTCTATCATAACTATGATAGTGTGTAAATGCAGTTGGGATATACCGGCCCTCCCTTCCATCTTTGTAATCTTTCTTCTTCTTCTTCATCCTCCCCTCTGAGAATGCTCAGTTTCCTGTATAAAATTATAATAACATGTAAATAGGCATTGTTGGGTGTCTAAAACTGTCCCCTAGTAGTTGCTTAAATATAACGTGTGCATATCTGTCCTATATTAACTTAAGCTTGGTCCAAAAATTTTCATTTTTACTTTCTAAACTCAAGATATCAGTTTCTACTCTGTAATCACAATGGATTCATCTGTTGCTACTTAATATTATGCTCTTTAGCTGCATCTTACAAACTTCCTTAACCATATATTTAGAGCATTTTAGCCATCTTGATAACTGTCCCTCACTTTACATTATCTTACCTCATTCCACCACCAAGCTGGTTTCTTTGGCTATCATGTATTAATACTAACTGCATCTCCACATGCCAATCTTTCAATACCACCCACACATCAGCGACTGTCCCAAGAGCAAGGTAAATCTCTATAAAGTGAGCAGTTCCTCAACACAAAACAAATAAAAAGTAAAAATATAAAAATATGTTAAGTAAATACAAAATAGAGGCACAGCAAAGGTCCATGCAGTTCATATATATATATATATATATATATATATATATATATATATATATATATATATATATATATCAACAATTCCTCATTGACCATAAGTGGAAATGCAGAAAATGCATAAATATAGTTGCAAGTACAGAAAACTTCTGGAAGAACTTCATGTTGATCAGGATCGAACACAGGAATAGTTAAGGAGAGGTGAATTCAAACCAAGAAAAGAAAGGTTAATTATACCAACACAATCCACCGCACCAGTAGAAAAGGCCCAGAAAATGAATTTATTGCACAAAATCAGGTTAAGCACTTTCTTCCCCTAAGAGGGACTTCTTCAGAAGATAATATTGGCGACCTAAGAGATTGGGCTATGTACACATTGGTTTACAAAGTCCATTGAACATGTGGGAGAAACAAACAAATGTAGATTTTGTAAAACAGAATTGGAAACAGTTGCACACCTTGTTGTTAGTTGTGACATACTAATGGCAGAAGGACTGTATACTGAAAGGCATAATAATGTGGGAAGACTGTTGCACTGGGGATTGTGCAAACATTATAGTACTGAAGTAGCTGAAAAACACTGGAAACATGAGTTACAAAGCATCAGAGATAATGAGGAAGTCTAGATCACATGGGATCACCCATTACCAACAGTTTAAAAGAGAGATGCTAGAAAAACGGATGCCACACCCAGTGTACAGAGAAAGACACAAAGTCATAAAATATCAAGAATTGCAGGCAGAAATGAGATCAATGTGGAATAAAGATACCCAGACAGTTCCAAAAGTAGTAGGAGCAATGGGTCATATAAAAATCATCTATAATTGTATTTAGATATGTTTGCAATATATGTAATCCTATACAAATTGCAGAAGGAATCATTACTGGGTACATTATGGGTGGCGTGAAGAGCACTTCTGTCTGACATCAGAGACTGAAACAATACCAATTTCATGAACTTTAATCGTACTTTGACTTGGGAATGGGGTCCATTCCCATCATGGTATTTGAAACCTAAAAGACTTGGTAAAAAAAAAAAAGAAACCATATACTCCTGTGACCTGCTGTTCCATTCTCATTATTGAAACTGTCATTAAAACTGCTTACATTTCCCTCCTTTATTACAGTCTCTTACAGTTCATGTCCGTCTTTTCTCCTGATAATATCCATCTTTTCTTCCAATATGACCATTGTTAACTTCCCAAAATTTTCAATACCAGTCAAGTAAAATATGTGTGGTCCAAGCACATAACCGGTTCTTCTTTTACCCTTCATACTTAACAGTGCACACTGTCATCTCCTTTACTTTTCTTCCACCTATTGTTTCCTTCTTTCTACTTTCATCTTTTCTACCCATTCCCTTAATCTCTTTTGCCTTTGGAATAGTGAAAATAGTCTCTTGCCTTCAAAATGCGATAAATCCTTTTGCTTCTCACCCTCGTTACTCAGATCTCGCTCTGCTGCTGCTATTGTTTCTTCACTAATTCCCAACTTTACTGGCATCTTAACAAATTCATTTGCCTCTTTAGGACCAGTAAATGATCTTATACAATGAGCATGGATTCTCAATGTAGCTGGATATATCATTTTCCATCTCAGCCTCTTCTCTTGACATGCCATGATGACTGGCCACATTGTGTTCAGTTTAGTCCTGGCCTCACAGGAATAATCATGATCAGTATATGCTATCACATCCTCCACACTCAACGTCTTTCCTGGCTACCACAACCCTTTCAACAATCTTTTCTTCTGGTTAAACATCTGCAGTTTAAGGATTATTGGCCTGGGCTTACTGCGCCTCCCACCTTCTGATTGACATGCAGTCCTACGAGCTCTTTCTGTTTTTATTTCTTCTTTGAGGATGTTGGCCCACCTCAACAATAAATGTTTCATTAATTGTATACAGTCCAAACTCTCTGATTTTTCAGGAATTCCACTTATTTTACATTTTTTTCTTCTGGCATGGTCCTCAAGATCCAGGGACCTTGCTTGCAGGCAGTTGACCCTTCCTTCTGCTGCTTCAACTCAAACATCAAGCTCTTCATTCTCTGCTACAATGTCACAAATGACTGTAGCATGCTTATTTAGGCTATCTACCACTTCTGCCATGCTCTTTTGTTGCACTGCAACAGTTTCTATAAAAGTCCTTTTAACATTCCTAATTTAGGCCATATTGTTTCAATGCTGACTTTCCCTTCCTGTAAATCATTTTTGCCCACCATCATTGGTATCTTTTCATCTATTAACTTTTTGGTTTTGCTCCTCCTGAATGACTTTTTCTTCATCAGAAGACCTCTTCCTGCCATTGGCAAAGCATCAAGGGGGGGCATCACCACACCAGAAGGTCTTTCTAAAACTATTAATTATTATGCTCCAGTGCTGGTCCGGCTTTTAGCATTTTACTTGCACTGAGCCATATCGGAAGTTGTTTGTTGCATTTTGTGTTTATATAGCCTCCACTGATAATGTGCAAGTACATCATTCACATACTTATTTGTTGGAAAATTAAGTGGTTATCAGTGTACATGAGGCAATTGCTGCATTGCCTCAGCATGCCCATGTACACCAAGCTGGAAACAGAGATGGTAGGAATGTGCCCATCCTTAGCTGCCAGTATTACCGTACTTTCAAGGGGTAGGAGCAAAGGGTGTTTATAATCAGACAGCACAGGAAAGTGCTTACTTCATGTCATCTGCTAACCTAGCCTGTAGTGTTGCCAAGCACCCAAACCAGATGCTCACTGAGCAGTGATAGTCCTTGGTGCTACGATAATGTAATGCAGACTTAAAAAGTCCTAACTAAATGTGTAAGTGCTGCTCATCACACAAACTAGTTGCTTGGTGAGTCTGCGGAGCTGATGTAAAGTTCCTAGGGAGTTTTATGGGGAAATTTCACCTTCTGGTGTTTGTGTACATATAAGGCACCATAAGTTGCTGCTGTACAAGGAGCAGCTTCAAACAAATGCAAGGTTTGAATATGCTCACAAAAAAAAAAAATAACACTAACTATGCTCTAAGGCCAACCAGATAAGCACACAATGAGCTTTTTACCAGAAATTCCCAGCTCAGGTGAGTGAAATAAGCTCTTTTTTTGCCACAAAAGTACAGACTTAGATTCCCTTAATATAAAATGACTGGTTTGGAGCTCAAGTGTTGAGGAACAACAAATAGATGCCTCAAACTAACGTAACAATTCTCTAGATAACAGGGACATCGGAGGCATACTCACTGTATGCATTTCAGTACAGTGTTTGCGTGGAGGGGTAGTACAAGGCAGGCACTAGGATTCAGGAGAAAAAGCTAAAGCGGTGTCTTCTTTAAGGAAGATCATGCTAACATGGGTGTAAACCTATTTTGCACTTGCTTGCGCACTTTAAAATAGCCGTTCCTTTGAGAGAGAAGGTAAATAAGTAAATGAATGGTGTGTGTGTGTGTGTGTGTGTGTGTGTGTGTGTGTGTGTGTGTGTGTGTGTGTGTGTGTGTGTATGTGTGTGTGTGTGTGTGTGTGTGTGTGTGTGTGTGTGTGTGTGTGTGTGTGTGTGTGTGTGTGTGTGTGTGTGTGTGTGTGTGTGTGTGTGTGTGTGTGTGTGTGTGTGTGTGTGTGTGTGTGTGTGTATGTGTGTGTGTTTATGTATCATACAGAGATATACATGTGCTTGAATTTATATACTGCATGAGTGTTATAATGGGTCATCAGTATTGTATAATAGGTATGATTTTTTTTTTAATATGCATACTACAAAGTACAGTGAGAAGAAAGCCTGTTAATTGTTCAGATATTCAACACTATGAACAAAAGTGCCCCTGGATATAATGTAGCTAGGTTTCTGGAAAGCTTTCTGTATTCTTGCATACCAGGGGATTGATTTGCAAAGTCAATAAGTACTGGGGATGGAGCAGCTTAACACCAACACTGTAATGGAGTAAATAATGGGTGGAGTAAATAGGATCAGTAGTCACCTTTCCTACAACTGAAAAGGCTGGGGATAGGGCATTTGTAATTATGTTCCTTGAATACGAAACACATTACCTAAAGATATAAGTGTGCTACCACCAAGCTATCTTCAGGAAATACTACCCACAGGCATTTACTGCCTTGTCATAGCTGTCCATATTGCTAACTGCCTTGAACTGTTGCTAAATTGAGACTTAAATGAAGTTTGCAGCTGGGCTTTTTATAAAGTATTCTGAGAAACCAGTGCACAAGTTAATTTATTTGTTATCTGTACAGGTAGTCTATTTGTATAGATTGTGCATTTAAGTGTTATCCTGTATAGTGCAGAACAACAGTGGTCTCCTTTGGAAAGGGGTAAGGGGCTTAGTGGGACTACCTAGTTTACAAATAAGTCATACCAGCTGTAGAAAAGAAATCCTTTGTCCAGCACTTGAGGTATCTGTGCTGATGGCATTTGTTACACCAGGGACATCAGGAGGCATGCTCACTGTATGCATTTCAGTACAGTGTTTGTGTGAATGGGGTAGCACAAGGCAGGTACTAGGATCCAGGAGAAAAAGCTAAAGCGGAGTCTTCTGCTATAAGGAGGGTCTGAAATAAATAAAAAATAAATAAATAAAAGAGCAATATTTAAAATCTATCCCAGTCATACCTCTCAACTGTCCAGATGTTCACAGAATACCCAGATATCTGCCTCAAATTTTTGTTCCATTTCTCCTAAAATTGGTGGTTTTCTGGCAAATTACTGGTTAACCATTGAGGACTGAAGTGAGAAAATAATGGCAGACATTTGAGTTTCAAACACAATAAGCTTCAGAAAATTCATGCAAATGCAAAACCTGCAATTATATTGCAATTATATCAATGCTCTGTCTGTAATGGCAATATTTAAAAACTTTCTATTTTGGGCATTTGTCCTACCATTACTACTGGCTTTGTTGAGATTTCTTGCTTGAAGAGGTTGAGAGGCATGATCCCATTTTGGGCCATTGTGTCTCCATTTTTTCAGGCTTTGTCCACATTTCTTGAACTAACAGATTGAGAGATATGTGTACTGCTCAACTATCCAGATTTTTGCAGAATGCCTTTATTTTGCCTCATATTTTTTGGCCTATTCCTTAATATTTGTGGTTTTCTGGAAAATCACTGAGGATTGAAATAAATTAATGTCATGCATTTGAGTTTAACTTTATTTCCTTTAGAAAATGCATGCCAAGACAAATGATGTTATTCCGGCAACTTTCTAAGTCTGTAAGAGCAATATTTAAAATCTGTCCCTATTTTAGGCTTTGTCCAGCTTTCTGATGCTAAGAGGTTGAGAGGTATAGAGGTATGGTGTATAATGCGCTTGTTAAGGGGAAGGGCAGGTTAGTCAATTGACTTGATCAGGCTTGACCCTGTAACTTGGTTACAGGAGACAAGAGCCTGAATCCTAATACTGAAGGAATTGTGAGCTTGAGTTTCAGTACAGTTTCAGGTAATTATGAGTTTCAGTGCATTTTCTATGGACTGAGATTCATTTCATTTTCATGGAATTGTGAGTTTCAAGGGATGATAAGTTTACTGTTGCTCATGCTAAGTCTGTTTTCAATGTGCAGCTAACTGTTTTGTTTATCAAATGGCAGTCACTGTTTGTGTTATAGAATTTGAAAGCAGTGTTAGTAGCATAATTGCCTTTGATGCAGAAGGCTGTGGATTCTACTCCCACACCATGTAGATGGAGTGCTGCTTTTGCAGTGTCATTCCTTTTTTTCAAAACAGGTTTATTGTTTTAACATATAAGAGAAATATCATAACAATTTTATACAAGTAATTAAAAATAGGTATTATTATAATATTCAACAAAACAACTAAAGTATTTACAAAGACATCCACTACAATCAGATCAATTAATTAAACTAAAATACCATGCTATTGAAATTAAATTTTTTTTAACAAATTTTGTAAATTATCCCATACAATAAAATAAGATGTTTTTCTATTTGTTCTAGTCCTAATTGTGTTTATTTCCATATGGCACACTATATTCATAACATTTTAAATTCATTGAATGAAGGAGGTGTATCTGAAATCCAATTTCTAGTTATTATTTTCCTAGCCACTGCTAGAATAGACCATAACAAGGGAAGCTTAACCTTTTAACACTTTGAGGTACAGGTGTGTTGAATAATATAAGAGATTTAGAAATAATGAAATTATCTGTAAAAGAGCCTGCAAAAATTCATTAATTGACTTCCAGTATTCTTTCAATTTTATACAGTCATAAAACATATGAGCCCAGTCAGCATTAATTTCTACATTACATCTCTTACATAGGTTATCTTTATTATTTATTTTATTCATCATCAAAGGTTTATTAAAGATCTATGTAAAATTTCCATGTATAAAGTCTCCAGACAATGGAAGACGTAGTTCTATAAGCAGATTCAATATATATTGTTTATCTTGTTGATTTGGTGGGTCCCCATTAATAGAAGTGAAATAATTCCAGTATGAATCTACACTGTAAAAAGTTTCTTGTCTGATAACTTTATGTATGTATGAAAGTTTACCTTTATCAGAAACTTTATGTTGTAAATTTAATATCAAGTAATCAATCAGTGTTGGAATAGATTCTTTAACAGTTATAGACATTAAATCTATTTTATTAATGAAATGTTGTCTAAAGGTCTGAACCTCTAACCAGCAAGTTTCTCTTAGATCAAATTCTTGTTTTAAGAAATCTAGATTTTTAACTTTATTATCAGATATCAACTGATACCAGTACTTTAGATCATTATCTATAGCTAAATGAGTTCCTTCAGAAGTAGATGACAAAAGCATACCCTGAGTATACATTATAGGAAATACAATAAAATTCCATTCCCTATACTTAGGGTGCAGGAATATAAAGTTACGATAACTAATAATAATATTTAATGGGTAACAAACCATATGTTTAGGTGTAATAGGTGAAGTACAAAATTCCTTTAGTAACCATAACATGGAGTTCTTTACAATCATATTTTTATGTGTTAAGGAGATTTTCATGAAGTGTATACTAATTAGCTCCCAATAATCTTTCCATTTTGTGACATATGACTGATCTATTAATAAAGTAATAACTTTTACAATAGAAGAGATAGTATATAAATTAAAGTCTGGAAAAGAAATACCCCTTGAGACCAGCTATTAGTATGTTTCTTTAATGCAATCCTAGGTCTATTAGGTGCCCATAAGAAATTTAACATTAGTGTGTTCAGTTTCTTGATAATTATTTTTGTAGGTGGAAGTATTATTGATTGTATTAAGTATATAATCTTGGGGAATATTATCATTTTAATAATTGTAAGTCTCTCCTCCATAGTAAAAAACATATTATTCCAGGTATTAAAAAGATTTTGTATATTAAGAAAACAGGTATTATAATTATTATATATAATAGATTTAATATCTTTAGATAGTATTATACCTAAATAAGTTATCTGACCTGAATTGGGTACATATTTAGTAAAATCACTAATGAGAATATTTTTCGTGTATATATAGGTAGTATTTTAGTTTTTTCTTCATTGAATATTAAACCAGAAATACTTTTAAAATTCATCATGATGTCAAATAGAGACTGTATAGAAGAATTAGATCCTGCTGATGTAATTAGAACATCATCTGCAAAAAGTTGAATTTTGGATGTTGTATTTTCATCTATTTCAAAACCCTCTATGTCAGTACTGTTTCTGATCAAATTAGCCCAAGGCTCCATTACTAAAGTGAATAATAGTGGAGAAAGTGGACATCCTTGTTTTGTACCTTTAAGAATGGGTATTTTTTGTGAAACATATGTTCCTACCTTAATATAAGCCAACGTTCCTTTGTATAAATGTTCAATTAGATTTACAAATGCATCCGAGAAGTTTGTGCACTTCATTAAGGTAAACAGATAGTCCCAACTTACTGAATCAAATGCTGAACTTATATCAAGACTAAGTGTTAAATCTTTCTTTTTCCTATTTGCAAAATCTATTAATGTTAAAGTTCTTCTTATATTATCAAAAGTATTTCTATTTACAATGAAGCCTGTCTGATCTATATCTATAATGCGGAATGATTGTCTTCAATCTATCAGCAAAGATATTCATAAATATTTTATAATCAACATTAAGTAATGAGATGGGCCGATATGAAGAACATCTAGTTGGATCTTTATTAGGTTTTAAAATTGGCGAAATAAATGTATATTGCCAAGATGTGGGGGTTATTAACTCAGTTTGGTCCAAAATAAAAACCTTATGCATTAATGAATATGTATTTTTAGAAAGGATTTTATATATCTCTGGTATAATACCATCATTACCCAGTGCTTTGTTTGATTTAAGCTTATTTATTTGTGTAATAACTTCTGTATATGAAATACTCTTGTCCAATAGTTTAATCTGTTGTTTATTAAGCTTTTTATTCATATTTGTGGTTATAAACTCCTTTATTTTATCTTTAGGTTCCATGTTAATATTATTATGGTTAATTTTGTGAAAGTGATTTCTAAATTCATCTAGTATTTCTGGTATACTAGAAACATTCTTCTTTTTCCTTAGAGAAAAGATTTCTTTGATATGGTTTTGTTTATTCAACCTTTTTGTTTTATTTTTAAGTCTATGCAAGTATTTGGGGCTTATTGAATAACCTCCAAAGAAACAAAAGGCTCCAACCCAGGAACTCACAAAAAAACGTAATGTAGTTGGAATCAAACCACAGGACTGGCAAATCCGACAATAAGGCACAGACCAGAAGTAGAAAAAAAAAAAAAAAAAGAGAGAATTTAATCCAGTAAGACACACTGACTGAGCACTTTCTCCAGTAACACTGGCTTCATCAGAGTCAATGATAAACACACCCAGTTGACTTACTTAAATACCACTATGCTTCAATTAATTAATCAATTAAATTAATTAATTAAATTATCTATCAATTAACAATTCTTCTAACAAATGGTGAACAAGTTACTTTCTTCTAATAAACATTTTCATAAAAAAGTTCACCTTAAATAAGGTAGCAAACAAGTATTAAAATAAACAATAACATAAAAATTCCATAAAAAATGTACTCTACTAACATACTATTGTGCAAAACCAACCTACACATCTTATTGTAATATAAATATTAATAAACAACTTGCTGTTATATCAGTCTTATATCAAGACTAATAAGTGTTAAATCTTTCTTTTTCCTATTTGCAAAATCTATTAATGTTAAAGTTCTTCTTATATTATCAAAAGTATTTCTATTTACAATGAAGCCTGTCTGATCTATATCTATAATGCCGGGAATGATTGTCTTCAATCTATCAGCAAAGATATTCATAAACATTTTATAATCAACATTAAGTAATGAGATGGGCCGATATGAAGAACATCTAGTTGGATCTTTATTAGGTTTTAAAATTGGCGAAATAAATGTATATTGCCAAGATGGGGGGGTTATTAACTCAGTTTGGTCCAAAATAAAAACCTTATGCATTAATGAATATGTATTTTTAGAAAGGATTTTATATGTCTCTGGTATAATACCATCATTACCCAGTGCTTTGTTTGATTTAAGCTTATTTATTTGTGTAATAACTTCTGTATATGAAATACTCTTGTCCAATAGTTTAATCTGTTGTTTATTAAGCTTTTTATTCATATTTGTGGTTATAAACTCCTTTATTTTATCTTTAGGTTCCATGTTAATATTATTATGGTTAATTTTGTGAAAGTGATTTCTAAATTCATCTAGTATTTCTGGTATACTAGAAACATTCTTCTTTTCCTTAGAAAAGATTTCTTTGATATGGTTTTGTTTATTCAACCTTTTTGTTTTATTTTTAAGTCTATGCAAGTATTTGGGGCTTATTGAATAACCTCCAAAGAAACAAAAGGCTCCAACCCAGGAACTCACAAAAAAAAAAAAAAAAAAAAAAAACGTAATGTAGTTGGAATCAAACCACAGGACTGGCAAATCCGACAATAAGGCACAGACCAGAAGTAGAAAAAAAAAAAAAAAAAGAGAGAATTTAATCCAGTAAGACACACTGACTGAGCACTTTCTCCAGTAACACTGGCTTCATCAGAGTCAATGATAAACACACCCAGTTGACTTACTTAAATACCACTATGCTTCAATTAATTAATCAATTAAATTAATTAATTAAATTATCTATCAATTAACAATTCTTCTAACAAATGGTGAACAAGTTACTTTCTTCTAATAAACATTTTCATAAAAAAGTTCACCTTAAATAAGGTAGCAAACAAGTATTAAAATAAACAATAACATAAAAATTCCATAAAAAATGTACTCTACTAACATACTATTGTGCAAAACCAACCTACACATCTTATTGTAATATAAATATTAATAAACAACTTGCTGTTATATCAGTCTTATATCAAGACTAATAAGTGTTAAATCTTTCTTTTCCTATTTGCAAAATCTATTAATGTTAAAGTTCTTCTTATATTATCAAAAGTATTTCTATTTACAATGAAGCCTGTCTGATCTATATCTATAATGCCGGGAATGATTGTCTTCAATCTATCAGCAAAGATATTCATAAACATTTTATAATCAACATTAAGTAATGAGATGGGCCGATATGAAGAACATCTAGTTGGATCTTTATTAGGTTTTAAAATTGGCGAAATAAATGTATATTGCCAAGATGGGGGGGGGGGGTTATTAACTCAGTTTGGGCCAAAATAAAAACCTTATGCATTAATGAATATTTTTAGAAAGGATTTTATATATCTCTGGTATAATACCATCATTACCCGGTGCTTTGTTTGATTTAAGCTTATTTATTTGTGTAATAACTTCTGTATATGAAATACTCTTGTCCAATAGTTTAATCTGTTGTTTATTAAGCTTTTTATTCATATTTGTGGTTATAAACTCCTTTATTTTATCTTTAGGTTCCATGTTAATATTATTATGGTTAATTTTGTGAAAGTGATTTCTAAATTCATCTAGTATTTCTGGTATACTAGAAACATTCTTCTTTTTCCTTAGAGAAAAGATTTCTTTGATATGGTTTTGTTTATTCAACCTTTTTGTTTTATTTTTAAGTCTATGTAAGTATTTGGGGCTTATTGAATAAGACAAAACTTGTATTCTCTAAAGTTATTTTAACTTTATGAGTTAAAATTTCTTTGTATTTCTCATTTAGTTTGTTTATTTCTTCAATAACTTTCTTGTCCATAATATTTTCTTTATTATTATGTTAATAAGAGTCTAATTTACTTTGAATATCTAACAATTCCTTATCCCAAGATTTCCTTTTATTATTATACCATCTGATACTTTGTCCATATAGATATGATTTTAAGGCATCCCAAACATAAACAATAGAGATTTCAGGAGTGTTATTTATGTCTAAAAAATGTTTTACTTCTGAAAGTATATATTCTTTATAGTCTTTTAGTTGAGTTAAGTATGCTGGTATCCTTTTGATCTGAACATTCTGAGTAATTTTTAGCATGAATACAAAGACAATTGAATTATGATCAGATATAGGACATGAAATGATTTTGGAATTAATTAAATCTGTTACCATCTGGTTAGAACTAAAGACCCTATCTATTTTTGAATAAGTTTTGTATCTGTTATAAAAAAAGGTGTATGGTAATGATTTTGAATCTATCTGATTATTAATATCATTCAAATGATAAGAATTAGCAAAATCCTTTAAATGTTTTGCATTAGATGTAATTCTTCTCTTTCCTATAGTGGTAGTATCACTTTCATGTAGTATACAATTAAAGTCACCAGCTAAAATAATATCTCCTATAGAGAATGATATGATCTTATCAAGATGATATTTCACTGTATTAATACCAATTCCAGGTATCCAATATACATTAATTAAAGTGTAAGTCTTCCCATTAATTTGTATTGTAACCATACAAAACATTCATTTGTCATCCTGATAAGACTTAATGGTTTTAGGAATGGGCATACTTTTATTCCATAAAATAGCCACTCCTCTTTTTTTCTGAGTGTGCTCTGAACTAACCAATACTGTATATTTGTTTGTGGCTAGTTTATCAATATCTTTTTTCAAGAGATAGGTTTCTTGTAGGAAGACTAAGTTGGCCTTATGTAAGTTAATGTATCTTATTAGGCTTGCCCTTTTACATGGATTATTCAATCCATTAATGTTTAAAGAAATTCTTTTTAAATATGTCATTTGGCATTTTTAAAACTTAAGAATCTTATGATCAAAATAACAAATAACAAGATAAGTAATGTTACATCTCCTCCTTTATTGTACCTTTAAATATAGCTGTATTTATTGAATCTCTTATGGGATTTCGTATAGGATTCAATTTTGTTTGTAGTGACAATGAATGTACAAAATATATTGTGGATGTCAAAACTATATACAAATAACAATGAACAAGTGAAAATAATGTAAGGATTAAACCTTGCATCCAGCCTGGAGTTGTAAACTCCAACTTAGAGTAGTATTTACCACTCAAGTTAACCCCCTACCCTAAGCAGCAGTACGTCAGCTACCACCTTATCAATTTAATACTAGTTATAAACCTTTAACAATGTCGCAGGAACACAACGGCTTGACGCATCAAATATAAAAATGATCCACTCGTCCGGAAAGAACAATAGCTGTTTTATTAACATTTTGTTAAATGCATCGTCACCTTTTAAGAATTTTTTAATTGAGCGTATATTTTTTAATTGTCTTGAATATATTTTTTAATTGTCTTGACTATTTAAGGGCTGTGCTTTACAACCAGCTTTGTACAGTCTGATGAAGCCCTCTATGGGTGAAAGCGCTCACTGATCGTGAAATAAAGAACGTTCCTATTTTATTTTATGTGGAGCTATTGTTCTTTCCGGACGAGTGGATCATTTTTATATTTGATGCGTCAAGCCGTTGTGTTCCTGCGACATTGTTAAAGGTTTATCACTGTTTTATACTTTAGCAGGAATACTCATTCTCCGGGTTGGGACGTTGAGGCTGTTTGAACTTTAATACTAGTTATATTTAACTGAAGTTAACAGTTTTCAATTCAATTATCTAGCAAGACAAGACTACACATTTGGTAAAACAGCATCATATAAACTAAAATAAACCTTTTTTTTTTTTTTAAAAACTGTTCATACTACTATATACATCCATGTAATATAAAACACTTGTATTCAAATAGCATTCAAATAATTTTGATGTTAGAAATCAAGAGGAGAGAAAAATAAGTTCTAACATTCATTTAAATCAAAAACTTTGGCTAATATGATTCAGACATTACATATATTAGGATGCATCTATTTTCTGTCATGTAAATACAGTTAACAGCTTCCAAAAAAAACCTTGAATTGCTTGTATATGAGCATTTACTCAAACTCATTATTGCCAATAGAATAAAATATTGTATTCATAGAAATTGTTATAAATCATACTTCATAGTTAAGCAGATTCTCAGAAATATTTATATACATATCTACATACACACACATACACACACACACACACACACACACACACACACACACATATATATATATATATATACATACATACATACACACATACATGCACATATACACATATACATATATATATATATATATATATACACATGCATACACACACACACATACACACACACACACACACACACACATACACACACACACACACACACACACACACACACACACACACACACACACACACACACACACACACACACACACACACACACACACACACACACACACACACACACACACACACACACACATACGCACAAACACACACACACACATACACACACACACACACACACACATACATATATATATATATGATCTCACTGAGTTGTATCTTTACTGAGCACCATCTTACATTGCTGTCCCTTCAATAAATCTGTCTGCTTTATACAAAATAATGCACAGCAAACACATTTTAGTAACCAGATTTTACAAACATGCTATACTACTGCTTTAAAATATATCACATGACAATTTCTTCCAGTATAGAGTTATAAAATTATTTATGCTTGTCAATCAGATGAATTAAATGAGTTATAGTAATGTATATGTTTGGGACATAGGTTTTTAACACATATTATTAATCTGCTATTCCTGTATCTGTGATGTGTCAGTGTGATATCTAGGTCAAACGTGAGACCAGCTGCTTTCAGTTTCTCTGTGAGAATTCTGAGAGTTGAAGCTTTTGAAGTAGCTCATGGACACTGTACATGAGACAGCCCACATCCCAGATTGTCTCTCTTAACATTTTGGCGGGAAACTTATTAAAAACTAGTGACAAACATTCATTTAGCAGTGTAAATGCATCTAAACATGACAAAACCTTCACAATGCATTCTACAGGTTATTACAGACTCTATGTAAATGAAATCAAGCCCAAAATTATTAATAAGTAACAAAACTCAACATTTTTGTCCCAACTCAACTCCTATGCGAATCTTATTATTTACTGTGTCTATATAATCAAAAGTATTTCTATATATTAATAAAGAAAAGAAAAAGAGAGTAGAAAGTAAAAGGGTGTAAGGCAGAAATAAAAAATGTAAGAGAAAGTTATAAGAAGTATATACAATAGAATATTACTTACTGTTTATATTAATAGAGTTAAAATAAAACATATTATTTACTATTATTTAGTTCTAATTATTATTAGTTAAAGCATGACAGATTATTTACAAACAAGCATAAGCAGTGTAATCAAGAAAGTATAATTAGGTAGTGTCATTCCTGTATCGGTGATGTGTCAGTGTGATATCTAGGTCAAAGGTGAGACTAGCTGCTTTCAGCTTCTCTGTGAGAATTCTGAGAGTTGAAGCTTTTGAAGTAGCTCATGGACACTGTGCATGAGACAACCCACATCCCAGATTGTCTCTCTTAACATTTTGGCGGGAAACTTATTAAAAACTAGTGACAACCATTCATTTAGCAGTGTAAATGCATCTAAACATGACAAAACCTTCACAATGCATTCTACAGGTTATTACAGACTCTATGTAAGTGAAATCAAGCCCAAAATTATTAATAAGTAACAAAACTCAACATTTTGTCCCAACTCAACTCCTATGCAAATCTTATTATTTACTGTGTCTATATGATCAAAAGCATTTCTATATATTAATAAAGAAAAGAAAAGAGAGTAGAAAGTAAAAGGGTGTAAGGCAGAAATAAAAAAAATGTAAGAGAAAGCTATAAGAAGTATATACAATAGAATGTTACTTACTGTTTATATTAATAGAGTTAAAAATAAAACATATTATTTACTATTATTTAGTTCTAATTATTATTAGTTAAAGCATGACAGATTATTTACAAACAAGCATAAGCAGTGTAATCAAGAAAGTATAATTAGGAATAGCATTTGAAGAACATATAAACTTTTAAAGGAAAAAAAATGTATCAAATTACTGACCTTATTTTTCCTCTTCAGAAAGAGAAACAAGTTAAATCACAGCTTGCCATTAAATCTCCAGATATTTTGACTAGTTATGAAACAAAACATTTCTTTGCACACAGAGAATAACTTTGATTAAATCTTTTCAAAATATTTGTTGCTTCTTGGAAATGCAGGAACTATATTTAAAAGATTAATAATAAAATAAAATGATGAGAGAGAAAAAAAACATAGTACAAATCATTTGTTTTTTAGTCTCTTCTTCTTCTCTGAAGTCTTCCATGAAGTTTCAGTTGCCAGTCTCTTTAATGAAGGACTAACCCATTCCATTTCTTCTATTTTTTCCAAAATCTTATTTTTTTTGATAAACAGTAAAGCAGAGTCTAAGTCATCGAAAATTTTAGGACCATCAGGAAGGAAGATTTTAAGCTTGGCAGGAAACAGAAGGTATGTTTTAAACTGTGCTTTTTAAGCTCCCTTATTAGTGGCAGAAAAACTTTTCTTTTAGCTAATACCATGGAAGAATAGTCATTGTCAAAACGCACAGTTGTTTCATTAATCTTAACAGGAGCTTTAGCCCAAGCAGATTTAAGAACCATCTCTTTATCAAAAGATGATAGAAATCTAACTATAACTGATCTAGGATAGTTTTGTTTGAGTTAGTATTAGCTATAGATCTATGTGCTCTTCGATACCAAAGAGAATGCTTCTGGTAAATCTAAAGTTTTAGGGAGCCATGTTGTTAAAAAGAAGTAATATTGTTACCTTCAATATTTTCTGGCAGTCCAAAAATCCTAATGTTATTGCCTAGATCTATTTTCCAGGACATCCAGCTTTGTTTGTAAATGTGTATTTTGTTTCAGCAGAAACTCAATGTTGATTTCCTCTTCTTGTATTCTATTTTCCATGTCATTCACAGCTTCTTCTATGCCTGTCGTCTGGATCTTCTGTTGTTGCAGGTCCATATGTAACAAGTCTATTTGTTTTGTAGTTTTTTCTATGAAAGTGTCTATTTTAGTATCCATTTTATCCATCTTAGCAGTAAGTTGCTGGACTATAATTATCAGAGACTGAAGTTCTTTCTTGATGCTGGAGTCTTGAGAATTTGTCTTACTGGAACTCATTTCAGACTGATAAACTGACAGGAAAATTTCCAAAGTAATTTCTGACAGGAATATTATTAAGATTTCCTTTCTTTTTTAGATATAGTTCAAGAACTATATAAAACAAACATATTTAGAAAGAAAATTACTTCAAAAAAATTTTTTTAAGTAATTAATTCCTGTCAATGTAATGAAATTGGTGGAGCTGAAGAAATCTGCTGCTATCCTGTGTTCATCCTTGGCCACGCCCCCATTGCAGTGTCATTTTGACTGCTGATTATTTGGTGCATTCTAAGGGGGTATATGAGTTCTACACTGCTGAGTGTGCCCTCCTTTGTATAAAATGCCTAGCAACTATGAACTTGCTGTTGATTTGTCAGTCATTCCCTATTGCAATATTACCAGCTTACCATTTTTTAATTTAACATAGGCAATTAATTCTTCAAAGGCAGCAAGCACTGAATTTGTAGATGAAACATTGAAATGCAAAGTTGTTTGCCAGTAGCAACCTCTTCATTAGTTACAGATCTCTTTAATGTGTAATTATTTGGATGACTTTTACTTCTGCAGAGATTGTACTTTTTGAGTAATATTGGTGGATTGTAATGACAGAAGTTTGAGTGGCCTTTTATGGTTGAAATTTACTGAAATGGGTAGTTTATCATTCTTGTTTCATACATCTTGTTTCATTGCTTTCTAGAAGAATGTTCCTAACTATAAATTTAAAACACCATTCTAACAAATGGTGCTGTATTATACATGGAATATAATTTAATAATTCAGGAGGGTGAATCAAAGAACAAATACATGTGTGCATGTCCCTACAACTGTGTACAAGGAGCCTATGGTTTGAAAACATCTCTGAGGTAAACGTAATCTTCCACTACCAGATACATTTTCTTTTAATGTGGGTTTTCATGTTGTTTCAATGAATGTGAGTTTCAAGGGCAGAAAATTTTATTGCTCATGCTAAGTCTGTTTTCATTGAGAGACTGCATTTTTTAACAAATGGATATCAATGTTTGTGCTATTTTATTTCAGTATCTGTAGTCATTGTAGAAGTAAATTAGAAAACAGGTTCCCTGTGTCTTTATTTAAAATATCCATGATAAATATTTCCATGGCTTTACATACAAGACTAGTCATACTTATGGTCTGTAGTTGTCCAGGTTAGTAGAAGGACAACCCTTATGCTGAGGATTAACTGCTGCAGTCCTCCATTCACTAAGCATGAAGCCAGTTAGAAAGCTAATGTTGAACAGTGATTTTAGAGGGCTTGATAGCTCATGTTTCATGCTATCCAAGAGGTGTCCCAGGATATTAGCAGGGTCCATTGAGGTAGTATTCTTTGCTTTGGTGAGTGCATTGAAGACTTATTTGCTAGCGATAGCCAGATGAGTTAAGGTCAAGGGTGTCTCCTGAGGGATATTGAAGGGAAGAAGGGTGAAACTGGAATTAAATGTATCAGTCAGTAGGTTTGCTATATTCTCTGATTCCTTTTAGGTGGTTCCATTTAATATTTGTTCAGCACACTATTGTGTTTGTTACCTTTGAGGTTGCAAACAAAGCTGATGGAGGTCTTGTGCTTATCTTTTGTCTTTGAGGATATTACTGCCTCAAATTTGGCCTTGGTGAGCTTAATAAGATGTCTAAGTTGCTTATTTAGTTTGAGGGGTTTCTCACCTTTCTGGGTATTGCACTTCTAGTTTTGGCCATGGTTTTCCTTTTTTTTTGTTATATAACTTGTTGATATTGGGATTCCACCAGGGTGGATTGTTATTTGAGTTACTTTTCTGCTTATTCCATGTGGGTACAGTTACTTCAGTGTAGCATGATGGTATAGGGTTTCTATAAACAATTTGCATACTGGTAGCAGTGTTCACATGTTTTTTGGGGATGGATATTTTAGCATGGTAGAAGTCATTAGTACAAGGTTTGCTTTGGAATAATTCCTAAATGTTTGAGGTTTAGATGGCATCCACTTGTGATTAGTGTTGGGACAGGTACATACCAAAAAAGGCATTACACTCAATGATTGGCCTAATTAGTGTCAAGTAGAGGGGAACAATTATGTGCCAAGGTCTGGGTGCTATACCTTTAGATATAAGCTGCACAATGAAAAAGGATTTCCTTACAATAGTGAATATGTTAGGCCCATTGAAGTCCCACCCTCATGCAAGGGAATGTACGTTGCAGTCTTTCATTTGTCCAGCACAAAACCTGTTTTGAGCTTAGTATTGAATAGCCTTTGTAGGGAGTTTGACATATCAGGTTTAAGACTAACTGGCAAGCAGTCTATATGTTATCCAGTCACAACAGACATTATGTTCTTGGCCTTAGGTAGTCATCATCTTCTTTTGGCTGTTCCTGTTAGGGTTGCCACAGTGGATCATCTGTTTCCATTTCTTCCTGTCCTCTGCATCTTGCTCAGTCACACCAACCACCTACATGTCCTCTCTCACCACATTCATAAACCTTATCTTAGGCATTCCTCTTTTCCTGTTACCTGGTAGCTTCATCCTTAGCAGCTTTTTCCCAATATACTCAGCATCCCTCCTCAGCACATGTCCAAACCAACGTAATCTTGCCTCTCTGGCTTTGTCTTCAAACCTTCCAACCTGGGCTGACCCTCTAATATACTTATTCCTAATCCTGTCCACCTTCGTCACACCCAGTGCAAATCTTAACATCTTTAACTCTGCCAAGTCCAGCTCTGACTCCTGCCTTTTTGTCAATGCCACTGTCTCCAACCCATATAACATAGCTGGTCTCATTACCCTCTTGTAGACCTTCCCTTTCACTCTTACTGGTACTCGTCGGTTACAAATCACTCCTGACACTCTTCTCCACCCACTCCATTCTGCTTGTACTCTCTTCTTCACCTCTCTTCCACACTCACCATTACTCTGAACAATTGATCCCAAGTATTTAAACTCATCCACCTTCGTCACCTCTACTCCTTGCATCCTCACCATTCCTCTATCCTCCCTCTCATTTACACACATATATTCCGTCTTAGTCCTGCTGACCTTCATTCCTCTTCTCTCTAGAGCATATATCCATCTCTCCAGGATCTCCTCCACCTGTTCCCTACTCTCACTACAGATCACAATGTCATCTGCAAACATCATAGTCCACGGGGACTCTTGTCTGATCTCGTCTGTCAACCTGTCCATCACCATTGAAAATAAGAAAGGGCTCAGAGCTGATCCTTGATGTAATCCCACTTCCACCTTAAACACATCCGTCATTCCTATCGCAGATCTCACCACTGTCACACTACCCTTGTACATATCCTGTAACACTCTTACATACTTCTCTGACACTCCCGACTTCCTCATACAATACCTCAACTCCTCTCTTGGCCTTAGGTAGTGACTTAAGAAATTGTTGAGAGATTTGAAGGGGATTATAGATACGGGTATTTGATGTGAGAATATTGGAAGATTGGGGGGGGGGGTAAAGTTCAATCTGAATTAGTTGTCCAGTGGATTGGCTATATCCTCTGGTCCAAGTATTTGATATCATGTGTTATTAGCTCACTGTAGTGCCAGTCATTGTTTTTAAGATTTCTAGCACAGCTGAAAAATACTTTATGGTTATCTTTCACCTGGGTCTACATTTTTACCTCATATCAGGCTTTGGTTGATTTAGTTACAGTCCTGCATTCCTTGTTTAGTTTAGCAAGAGTGTTTTTGGCTTTCTGACAGTTGCATTTATTTCTGCATTTAATAAGTATTTTTATGCTTCCCATAGGGCTTTATTTTTGAATTTGGTGTTGTATTTATTTCTAAGGGGGGAATTTGTGTCTATGGAACTATTTAAATATGCATAGAGCTTGGCAGTAAATTATTCTGTACAGTGGAAGTCTGAAAAAAGCTTAGTAGAAGGACACCAACCCCAACTAATGCCCTGTACCCCGCATAGTCATTAACCAGCACTGCTCAGATATATGGACACAAGATCACTTACACTTTCTGAGAATGGTGTGGTAATTTTCTTCGACATTTTTCAAGTGTCTTCATTTGTTCTTTCAGCATGTAACAGCATAGGGCTATGCATAAAGTGACTGTTTTCATTTTGTGGGAATGTAGGAAGGTAGCCTACATTTGCAGGTATGCTTTTTGTCTTTGCAAGCAGTTGCCTTGTCAGCATATTGGGTGGTATCATGTCAGCTTTGAACATTAGGCCTTGGGCAAAACTTATTTCTTCCTTGAATTTCTTTTCATTTCTTTCCAATAATTTTGTTCAAACTATCACTGGATCATAAGACTAGAAAAAATCCAAAAAAGAGCCTTAGAGCATGTACAGTCCCACTGGTTCTGGGGCCTAGGGTAATTTTCTTGCTTGAGTCAATTTCATTTCAGTAAAGGCTTGAGATTCACAAAATGTAAGTAGGGTAGTAAGGATGTAACTTTCCACTGCTTTAGTTTTTGCTTGATTGACTCCCATGCTTACACATCTTCATTTATTGTCAGTGGAAGTGTGACTGAGCCCAGCTAAAATGTATTTGTTGTTGGGAATGTAAGTTTACTATTCCAAAAGGCTTAGTGTGAGTGTAGGCAGTAGAAGTGAACAGCCATTGACATGTGACCCGTGCAGGTGGAAGGGACGTAGTTGTGACTCATAGCTTAGGTGTTACCTAGAGAGAGCACTATATGTTGTACCTACAGACCACAACACTTCGGAGCAGATGCTGCCTAGAGGCTGTCAGTCCTTTAGTCATCAGCACTACTGGAGCTCTGAAGAACCACCACAGGGGTTAGGAGCTGCAAGAGGAAAAATAATAATTTTGGAGGGGCAAACTGATCTGTTCTAGTGTAAATGGAAAGGTGTTTTGTTTTTTGTCTAATGGAAGATGCACCTTTGGAATGAAATGTTCATGCATCATGTAAGTAATTACTAATCTGGCATATACTTGCCAGCAATATGAAGGGGCATGGCTTGGTCAGCAGTGTTAATGTGGGTGTGGCTTGTTGAGGGGGCACAGTCTGGGAGATGTGAGTACAAATTTGAAAATCCTGGCTACACCTCTACTAGATACACTGTAATTAGTACAAAACAGCAGCCCTTACAGCAGTTTGAAACACGGCTTAAACTTTGAAAAAGTGCAGAAAAACAATTAAATATCACAGTAAATAAAGTAAACAATGTAAGTGTAAAAATTATAGTGAGATTCATTTTTAGCTATCTTGTCTATGCAGTTAATATTGAACATTTTTTCTGGCCTGCAAAAACAAAAGCCTTTCTATAAAATAAAAAAATAAATAAATAAAAAAATCCTGCTTGTGATTTAGCTACTAATTAAGTTATCGCATTCATAAATTAAATTACTATGTGGTGGAAATGCAATTTTATTTTATTTTTTTTGCTTGCTGTATACATAATGATATATCTGTGACTTACAGACATATTTTATAGGTTCCTAAGCGGTAACTAGGCTATTGGCCCTAATTTACCAAGTTGTATGGTCTACATGTGCAGCATGAATCTATGATCAGCACCAACTACCCTTATCCAAGAGGGATATAGGTGACACCTCTGGGTTAAATGTATTGTCTCACAACCAGTTGTCTATGTTACAATTAAATAGGGTCATTGAGGAGCTCTGTTATATGTGAATTGGGAATTTATTCCAGAGGAGTGGCAATCTCTGGGAGACATATTTGTCTCTCCAGCATGTCCTGTAAATGTCGCAGGCTAGGTTAGGATCCCTAGAGTGAATGAATCTTGTCCCATTTGACTTGCAGATGTGCAGCATTTCCATTAGGGTAGGGTCCGAGACTGCTCTGTAGGCCAGGTACCAGTCGCCTCTCAGCAGTCTATAAGATACAGAGTACAATGACAGAGCATTCAGTCTGTCCATGTAGGTCATGTGTTGAAGGCCCTGAATTATTTTCTTGGTAAGAAACCTCTGAGGTCTCTCCAGCAGCTGCAGGTGTCTGGTGTTACAGAAAAAATATGCTGTGTCATGATTATTCTTCACAAAATGCATATTGACTTGCTGTTTTTCACAAATGAGTCAAATAAAATGTTTATAATATGTTTATGTTGAAAATATAATGTAATATAGATGAATGATTATGCAAAATACAGTTTCATTTAAGTTCTAGCTTTCCCTCACTGAATGGTGTGTGAATTGATATAGTATTTTTACTTCTTTTTTCTTTTTCCTTTTCTTTGATCCAGGATCAAGGATCTACAAGGTAAGTCTTAACAGGGAAAAATACTAGCAAAGATAAGTAAGCAGGATCAATTTTCTGAAAAGGGAACACCTGCTTATTTTATGTATCACAATTATGGTAAAGAAAGTTGTAAGTATTTAAATGAGTGGTTTCAGTTTACTAAAAATTGCTCTGGTGAAGTATTTCCATTAAATGAAACCTATGGTAAGAATAAATTAGAGAATTTGAAGGGTATTTTGCAAAAAAAAAAAAAAAGTAAGTGGAGAACAAACAGTAGCATTGTATTCTTGTTATACAAAAGCTTTTGAAAGGGAAAATACTAATAAAATCTTTCTACAACAAGAAAAAGAAGTTAAGAAGGCAGTATAGACCAGTAAAAATGGATCCCTTTATCCTGTCTTGGCAGGTTTGGAAGAAACTGGGAATGGCCAAAAAGGCAGAGACTTCAGAAGAGGATAATAATCCTCCAGTAGGTACTGCACCCCCACCCCATATGTAGCAGTATGGGTGGCTCCTGTACAAAATTCTGCTGTTTCTCAGACCCTACATTTTGGACAACTGTCCATTGGACATCAGGTCAGTGTGGTACTGTTACATCTCAAACTCATTCCCCTGTTCAACCCTCATCTTCAGAGCAGGCATCTGCAGTCAGAAAGTTTTTTTTCTTCTTCTTCCTCTCATTCTCAACAAGCATCTACCTTTCCAAAAGGAACACTAGTGTTTGCTACTCCTGTGGCTCATCATACGTGTTCACTTGATAGGGTAGGACAAGAGGCTTTTGCCTCTGGAGATGATCTTTTGGCGCCTCTTAGAAATATTTTGGAGGCTAATGCCAATTTGCATACTATGTCTAAACGTTTTCTAAATATTAAAAAAGATCCATTAAGATTTAAGGAGGAATTAAAAACTATAATTGAATGTTACAACCCTACTTTGACAAATTTAAACTGGCTGCTTGGATAGTTACTTCAAATGAAATAAAAAAAAAAGAGTTACTTGAGAAGACTTAAATAGCAGTTTTAATCTCACAGGAAATGCATTAATAGACAAAAGGATAGCACTGTTAAAATTACAAAAGTGTGTCAAGCTAGAATAGATTGGTCTAAGATGCAGTCGTGCAAGAAAAATAAATGGAAAGCCCCTGCAGATTATTTGTGTCATCTTAAAGCAGTGTTTGCTGGACATTCAGAAATACCAGACCCAAAAGAAGAAGTTAAGCCAGTTATTGCAGCTGCTTTTGTGCAGGGTATGCAAGCTCCTGTACAAAGTCAAATAAAGCAAGTGCTTACAGACTGGCAGGAAAAGGACTTAGAGTCCTTATTAAGTGCTGCAAATCACTGGACTGACTATGTCAGGGTAATGCAACAAAATTAAATCTTTTTCCTTTGCTGCCAATAGATCAAAAAGGACCCCGTATTAAGGTGAAAATAAATGCAAAGAAAATGTTTCCTTTCCTGGTGGACTCTGGAGCCACTAGGTCTGTATTAAAAGTTACCTCAGATAGTCAAACACCAGTATCAAACCATAAAGTAATGCCAGTTGGAAAAACAAATGCTACTGCTGCATATCCTATTTCAAGACCTATACCCATTTCCTAAAAACAATTAAAAAAAGCCATTATTTTCTCTTGAGTACTACTGCATCGATAAATTTGCTAGAGAGATTCCTGTTATGCAAACTGGGTTGTACTGTTTACTGCACACCAGAAGGGGTGTATTTGGGTGGTCCAACAGAATTAGATTGGAAAGTATTAGCAGTCTTAGCAAATGCTGAGTAACAGCATTTTGAAGGAATACAGGCAAATGAAAACCTACTGCAGCAGGTACCTGCTAACTTATGGGCTAAACACTAATAAAGTAGGTATAGTAAAATCTACAAAACCAGCAAAGATAAAATTAAATCTATCTAAACCTTTCACTAGAGTTCTACAGTATCCACGGAAACCAGAAGCAGAGCAGGAAATCAAACTTCTAATTCAGTCTTGATACAACAAAAATAGTAAAGCTATATAAAAGTCCTTGTAATACTCCTATTTCTCCCAGTGAAAAAGACAGGAAAAAAATACTTACAGGTTTTTGCAAGGTGTCAAGGCTGTAAACAGTGCAGTATTGCCAACTTTTCCTGTGGTTCCAAATCCAGCAACAATACTGAGTTGCATACAACCTACAGCAAAATATTTTTTTTTGTGTAAGAAATGCATTACGAGACATTTTATTTCTGTTATTTAATGTTTACAATTCATTAAAATGATATAAAACTGTTACACTTGTGTACTGTTTTTTTAATGCCTTATTAGTTCTCTATCGAAAATACCTTTCCTAAACGAAGCGCAGTCAGCTGACAAAAGCTTAGTAAAGTGCAGTTGCATAACAGCCAACCAACGTGTGGTTGCGATACTACTTTTTAAAAAATCCATGCAATTCCGCTAAACGTGAAGAGGAACTGCGTGGATTTTTTTTTTTAAAGTAGTTTCAATATTACACTTAATAACACTACACTATGAATGTTTTATCGCAAACACAGTTTTTCTGCACGGACAGCATTCTCGGCAACATTCCATTCTAATGTGAAACATCATGCTGCTGAGAATGCTGTCAATGCAGAAAAGCTGTGGTTACGATAATACATAAGTACCTATTTTTTGTGTAATAGATCCATGCTCAGCATTCTTTTCTATACCTATCCACCCTGAAAGTCAGTTTCTGTAAATTGACAGCAGTATTGTTGGATAGGTTTGCCACAAGGATACACTGAATCTCCTTCATTATTTACTCAAATTCTAAACAAACAAAAAAAGACGTGGAAGATGTGACATTTCCAAGTGGATCAGTGTTAGTGTAATATGGAAATGATTTACTAATAGCATCTAATTCTTTTCAGCAGTGTCAACAGGATACTCTACACCTTTTAACTATCCTTGCAGAAAAAGGACACAAAGTGTCAAGAAGTGAAAAATTACAGCTATGGTCATCTCAGGTATGTTATCTTGGTCATATAATATTTCAGAGTAGCAGCCAGATGTTACTGTCTCGTATTGAGGCAACAGCTAAAGCCCCACGTCTAGCTACTCAAAGTCAGCTTAGATATTTCTTAGGTATGACAGGATATTGTAGACAGTGGATTTCTAACTATGCAGAAATTGCTAAACTTTTAACAATTTTTTTAAACAAGATACACAGACACACTCCCTTGAATACTGAAGAGGAAAATTCATTTCAGAATTTAAAGCAAGCTTTACCTACTGCCCCAGCTTTAGGGTCACCAGATTATGGAAAGCCTTTCATTTCATTTTGTCATGAAAGAAACGGATTTGCTCAGGGAGCACTTGCACAAAAACATGGGGACAACTACTGACCACTAGCTTATTATAGTACAGCACTAGATTCTGTTGCAAAGGGATTTCCACCATTCTAGTCAATCTTGCATAATCACTGGTGCTTGGGCATGATCTTACATTAGCCACCCCTGATTCTGTATCATTTCTCTTACTTGAAATGAGAACTCTTGACTACACATCTAACTAAATATAAATGTACACTTCTTTCTGACCCATCTAGTTCTCTAATCTGCTGTTCTGTTCTAAATCCTACATCTCTGTTACCTACTGCTGAGGATGGTGAAGAGCATGATTGTGTGTGTGATTAATTATCTGCTTTCTCCTAGGCAGGACCTAAAAGACACTCCTAGACACAATGCTGAATTAAATCTATTTGTGGATGGTGTCTGTGGAAGAGATCAAAACAAACATTTGGTCACAAGAATATCCATATGCACAAGTAGTAATATTAATTACAGTCCCTTTTGTTGCCTAAACAAATATTAATTAGCAGTAGTTTAATGCAGTGCCCATCAAAGGGCTATAGATACTGTTTCAAAGAAATATAATTTGGCAGATCAAACTGCTAAGCAAGTTGTAAAATGACTTTATGCAAATGTTCATGTGATGTTATTGCAAGACTCTAACAGTGATGATGTGTTTGATTTTAAGAGTAGCGGCTTTCCAAAATGAAGCATCACAGGGAGAAGCTCAGACATGGCTTAAGGACATATGCTGTAAATCCTCTGATGGGTTATGGAGAAATCCAGACAGCTGACAGGTGGTATCTGCCTCCTTGCTACCTTACCTGGTAAGGGCATATCATTTACCAGCCCATGCAGGTAAGACAGCTTTATTTAATCAAATTACCCAAAGATGGGATGCCACTCATGTCTCCACTTTGATACTTCAGTATGTTAATAACTATGCAATATATTTAGAGTATAACGCTAGCAAAAATGCAGACATTGGGGCTGCATCCTTACCACCACTTTGGGGATCTTTTGTTAAGTCCAGATGCCAAAAGTTCATAATTTACAATATTTACTGATAGTGGTTTGTATGTTTTCTGCATAGGTGGGTGAAAGCCTACTCATACCACAAAGCAGATTCTGTAATAGTTGTTAAAAAATGCTATTTGATTTCATACCTAGATTTGGTGTACCTTGTACTATCAATTGTCACCAGGGAACTCATTTTAATTCCCTGACTAGAGAGCTATGCAAGATATTTTTTTCTAAGTTGAGCCTTACACTGTCCCAACCATCTTCAGTTATTTGGATTAGTAAAGAGGGGTAATAGGACCTTTAAAAAAGATTTCAAAGATTTGTGCTGAAACATACTTTAAATTACCAAAGTCACTTCCTTTAGCATTAATGAATATGAAAAGTACATTAAATACAAGGAGATCGAGTCCCTATGAGATATTAATGGGGAGACCCAGGGCCCTTCCAGCTATTCTCCTTGTGTCAAATGAAGAATTAACTCTTAACAGATGATGTTATATTATCTTAACATAAAAAAGTATTAATTTCTTGCAGCTATACCACAAAACTGTAACAAAAGCTCTTCCTCAACCTCCTGACCAGCCCTGTCACCACCTGAGGCCCAGTGACTGGGTTTGTGTTAAAACTTTCCAAAGAAAGAAATGTTTGAGTCCAAATAAGACTTGTTCTGTGAAAGCTCCAGATGAATCATCTTTGTCAGTGAGGAAGACTGAAGTGCAAGAGACAAATCTTCTGAAGTAGTGAAGGATTAAGAGAAAACCAGTTCAAACAGCACTTCATGATGAATCCTGTGACAACAGGTACTTTTGCATTGTTTTTGTTGTTTCCTTTTATAGACTGGTCAAGAGAATTTTTTTTCCTGTTGGTTCTTTGACAATATGCTGTAAACTTAAATGTGTCAAACTGTTGGGTGTGTTCCCTTGTAACTCATCAATGTAGGGCATGGATTCCCATGATTCCAATCCCTGCATCACAGGTGACATTTGAAAAGGATCTTAGAGACACTAGACTAACTTGACATAATGTGACTGACTTTTCAAAGGCTGTGTCTCTTCAACTTGCGATCACAAATCGTGGAGATGCATGATATGGCAAAAATGGAACAGTACCAGTGGGAACCAGTAAATGCAATGGAACTAGATATGAAAGTGTACTAAACTCTTTACACTTAAAATCACATGACTAGGGGCATGGCATGGGCATGATAGAAGACAGTTACTACATTTGTGATGATCATGCCTACTCCTTGTTGCCTACAAACTGGTCTAAATGGTGTTTTGTGGGCTGTAGTACTCCTGCTATTCAACATTTCAGGAGCCCTCCAGCATGCAGACTGAGAAATAAATGGGCAATTCACTGGGGAGAGCAAGTATTTTCAGTATTTAGTCCTGGGTTTGAAGTGCAAAAGACAATGCTCAAAATCACCATCAAAATCTTCAGGAGGTAGCAAACCATATTTCACATCACATCAGGATGGCAAATTGAGAAATTACTAAAATTTGAATTGTGGTGTTACAAAATCGACTGGCACTCGATATAATGCTTGCTGCCCAAGAGGGGTTATGTACCCTCATAGGAAGTCATTGTTGTTATAATATTAGTGACTATCATGATGAACAAGAAAAGTTGTCCAATTTCATGGAGCAGAGGGGCAAGGACCTGGACAGCACATCTAAACAGTGGACACTTTTTGGCTGGTTGGGCAATGTAGTTGGTAACCTTGGGACTAGTATATTACAAGGTGGTATTACAGTAATTGGTATTATTATTTTAGTTCTTTTAAAGGCTGCGATCACAAAATGTTTGATCTCACCTGCATGTGAAATGCCACTTATAAAAGTATTTGATAATGAACTTAAAGTAAATGAAAATTCAATCACTGTAGATGATGAATACTATGATGCCAAAGCGTATTTTATCAAGTTAATAATTAAAATGTAATCATGTATGTTGTGTGACACTGGTAGTGTCAAATGAGGAATATCTGTTACAGAAAAATATATTGTGTCATGATAATTAATTAATTAATTAATTAATTAATTAATTAATAATTTAATTATTAATTGCCATGCATGCTTTTCCTGCTTTGTTATTCTATGTATGTTTCTTGTCTTATTAATCTGTACACTAAGTTTACTTTATTGTATGTATTTACTGTGGAGCTTTTCTCCCCGGGCCTCCACTGAAAAAAGGCTCTGTCCCAGCTTGACTAACCCTGTTAACAAATGTCATATGAATAAATAAATAAATTATTCTTCACACAATCCATATTAACTTGCTGTTTCTTCATAAATGAACCAAATAAAATGTTTATGTTGAAAATTTAATGTAATATAGATGCATGATTATGCAAAATACAGTTTCACATAAGTTCTAGCTTTATATTTAAAATGCCTTACAACTGCAATCTCTTTACTTATCACATTATAGTGTACTGACAGAAAACTGAAGGCAAAGTATGTGCTAAAGGAGTTAAGGGAAGTTACTATGCTTAAAAAAGTCTGGTCTCACAATGTAATGGAGAGAGGAAAGAAAACAATGTGCCAAGAACTTTTTGTGAGCTCTGGCCTTCTCAGGCTGGAGAATGAATCTCTCAACATCTTAGAGCAAGAAACTGGACAAAGCCATGAATAATGGGGGACAAAGGCCCAAAACTAGGGACACGTTTTTAATATTGCTATTACAAACATAGAAAGTTGATAGAATAGCAGATTTTGCATTAGCATTTTTTGAAGGGCATGAAGTCTGAAATCCATATCCCTCTCATTGTTCTCATTATTTTCTGACATAAATTCTCAATGCTTTGTCAGTGATTTGCCAGAAAACCAAAGTTTTATGAGGAACAGACCAAAAATATGAAGCATAAATCTGGACATTCTACAGACCAAAAATATGAAGCATAAATCTGGACATTCTACAAAAATCTGTACAGTTGAGAGGTATGGGAATCATTGCAAGGATGTCTGTAAAAATAGTGTATACTGGTACTGAATGATACAAGGTCAGAAGACAGATTGTTAGGTCAGGTGGTCTGTGTTTTAAAAAACATATTTCGGAAGTGTTCACGTGAAGTTCTAAGCAAGAAGCGCAATGGCACAAATTATTTTAAAACTGTATGATTTGTTAAAAGCTATGTTATCTCAAAGGTCTGCATGCATGAAACTGATAAGAAAAAGTATAAACATTGTACTATTATTCTTTGTTTTGAGACTGATATGAAATTTTGAGTAGGCAGTCTCCCAGCACTGTTTGTATGGAATAAACCAGTACTTTGCACATCCTAAAGAGTTATTCTTGATTCGAGATTAAAAAGGTAAAACAATGTGTAATTTATTTGTGGACTTTAACACTGGTGAGGTACATAGAGAAGGGAGTGTTGTACTCTATTAATGTACTCTGTTATGCAGATAGATACAGACAATTGTTACCACACAGGCATTCTATATATTTGTATACAGATGCAGTTCTGTGTACAAATGTTTGTTTTTCCATTATTATTATACCATTACAGATACATATCAGCAGTTACACATATTTCTTCTAGCAAATACTTTCAGTTATGCATCCTTCTTATAATTTATATTTATAAACTATTATGTTTGTTAAACCTATGTTTAATATGACCAATAAATAATAATAATAATAATAATAATAATTATTATTATTATTATTATTATTATTATTATTATTATTATTATTTACTATAGTACTCTGGCCTTCTCACCACTTCCTGGTCAACCCACTCAGCCAGCTGGTCAGGCCTACGGTACTGCAGTTTATTGTATTTGTGGAAGCACTTTAGTCTAGAGCAAATCATCCCTGTCAGGGATGACAGCTATTGAGCCAGCTCTTGTCAGATATCTATAGTTTTTCTTTTTGGAACAATGGGTGCACATCTAGATCTTATCCAAATATGACTTCCTAGGAAGGTAGACAATTATCAAGGTCTCCTTAACTGACAACCATGGAGTGTGGCCTAGTGCCTTCACAGGTGCAGCCATAGTTCAAAATGCCAGAAACAGAATGAAAAGAGCATTATCAGGGCAGTAGTTCACAGGTTTAGAACCACTTCCTGTGGGGAGTGATAGCATTTTAAACAAACCCATCTAACCATTAGAGCAGGTACTTGTATTATTAGCAAGTTTGTTTTAACCAAAAATACATTTTTTCTTAAAGGAATACATCCATATTGGATTTCTATGGTGGATAAAAACAGTGTTCAGTCATAATTTTTGTTTATATAACTAACAATTGCTACGTTTGTTGGAGTATTACACTTTAATGTCATTTATACATGCCTCATGGAGTGCAGCAGAACTATTATATTTTAGGGACAACAGGGGTTCTTTTTACAGAAATAATTATTCCTCTGTGTGAGTATTAATTTTATTAAATGTTGAACACTCTGAGTTGATAATGTGTGCCAGATGGGTAGACATTACACTTCAAGGTTGTGCAAACCATCACGTATATGACTTAATTTTGTTTTTTCTAAATAAATTTTGGTTTGAGGATATCTGAGACTATCTGTGTATTTCCTCCACATGTTGGGGCCTGCTGAGGACTGTTGTAGTCCCTACCACTGTCCCAGTGAAATGGTTTTATGCCACCATATTATCTTGGGACTACTGGAGTTAAGTGGCAAATGTCTTAGGAAGGTGCAGACTTTTTAAAGTAAGAAAAATATTAAATATATGCAATTTAAGATGAAGCATTTCAAAACAATGCAAAATCAGCAAATTTACTTCAAAAAATGTTTTGCTTTAATCATATGAAAGGCATAGTATGATAGTTTTAATGAAAAATTAATGAAAAATGTAAAGCGGTCATTTGTAAATGGAAAACCATGACAGCAGCAGTAGTAATGAGTAGTGACCACTAAGAATATTGTTTAATTTGGTCTTGTGTACTGATTGTGCATATACTGCAGAAATTCGGTGTTTTTGCTGTTAGGTATTGAGGTGATAAGGATGTATTGTTAGCTGAACAGTATACATGCGTTTACTTGGAGATTTCTAAGTGTCACTAAGGAATGAAAATTGACACTATTATGAATACAAGATAGTAGTGGAGTCTAGGGGAAGGATGAATCTGTTAAGTTGATTAATTTACTGTTGTGAATGCATTTATTATAGTACAGACATTACTATTGCACAACTTTACTTGGCAGGACTGAGATTTGCATATGTGTGTATAATTATTTGTTTGTGTCACCTACTTTTTTATAAGGATGAAATTGCACATTAACACAATTCATGAAGAGGGCAAATGATTTGGTAGGACATGCTAAAAGCAAGGTGAGGCAGTATTCAGTTGCCTGCATCAGTACTGAGGGGAACTTACAACGATTACCCCATTAACACCAGAAGAGGAATAACTCCTTTCCATCTGTGCGCTTGACTGTGACACAGAAAATGATGGCACTTGACTAATCAAAAGTGGTGTGGACACTGGTTATTACATACATCTGCAGCAGTAACTCTAGACTGATCAGGAAGCTTGGTTTAAAAACAGTAACCTCTATTTATATAGTGAATTGAACACTGACAAGGAAAGATTACATTAATACATGATAATTACCACTAGTAGATGAACCTTCCACATCTACACAGAATGTTAATAAAGGCAGTATGCATGATAAATGCCCACCAAACCTCTTTACTAAGTACACACTAGTGTATGTTATTAATTTGGATCTATGTCACATGACTGAATTTTTAGAAACTTGAAATTCATATGGATTACACCATATGATCGAGTTTCCAAAAACTCAAACATCAAAAAAAAAAAAAAAATAAAAATAAAAACACACAAAAATTCATAGTTTTTAACATTTTTGCAGGGGGCAAGCCCCACTACACCTCCAACACCCCCTGCAAATTATATATACATATATATATATATATATATATATATATATATATATATATATATATATATATATTCATTCACGCACACACATCTATATATATATATATATATATATATATATATATATAATATATATATATATGTATGGTTACACTTCAGAATCTCAAATTACTGAAATCTCAAATTTCAGTAATTCGAGACCATGAAGTCTAAAACCAAAATGCCGAAAGTGCATAAGAGCGAATTTGAATATCTCGAATCTGCACTTATGCATTTCCAGTGCATCGTGTGTAGTGTTATAATGCCTGACATTGCAGGTGAGTGAGTGTTTGTGTGTGTTTTGTACATTGTATGTGTGGGTAATGGTAGGGAGGTGTAAGTGTGAGTGTTGGATTTGTTGGTGTTTGTGTATGTGTGATGTGTATTCGTGTGTGAGCGAGTGGAGGATGGCATGGTGAGAGGATTATTTTTTTATGTTATGTGTGACCTTGCAGTTGGTGTATATAAGTAGGGGTGTGTGGGGGGCACAGCTTATCTATAGTGTAGGGTTGTGTGGTTTGTGTGCTGTGGGTGGAATGGTGTGTGTCTTATGTTTTGTATGGTGTATGTATGTTCGTGATTGTGTGATTTGGGATTGTGGGTTTTGGTTCTGTGAATGGTTTGACTTTATAGATTATGAAGTGAATCTATATATATATATATATATATATATATATATATATATATATATATATATATATATATATATATACCAACTCCAAGATCATACTACAATAAAGAAAAGGGAAAATTTCCTGATCCCCACTGTACTGCCATCTCCATTCAAAACCTTTGAGTTTTCAAAAAACTCGATCATAGGGTCTCGACTATATGAATTTCAAGTTTCTGAAAACTTGATCAGCTGATAGGGATCTATTAATTTATTAGTAATGTTTTCAAATATTTTTTACAGGGTCAACAGCAGAAACAAGTAGTTCAACTACGGCAATATATTTAGATATTGACAGCAGAATTGCTGTTGAAGATGATGATAATGATGATGGTGATGCTGGCATAGTTATATTTATGAGGTGACCTCTATTTTACCCCTAATTCCCTACTCTATCCTCTCATCTCATTCCAATACTATATCTCCACTATTCTTATCTTCCTGTCTCTTTCCTATTTTATACATTCCCAAATATTTCATGCTTACCATATACTTTAAACTACTAACCCAGTATACCTCAGTTTAGGCAGCAACAGACCTTAAATGTTTTATTTTATGCTTAAAACTTATTATAGTTGATACTGCCTTTAAAGGCTCTGATAGGGCATGTTTTGTTTACCAAAGATTTACTGTTTATTATAAGTTATACCTTTCTTGCATGCTATTTATTTGAAGCTATGTAATAAATTGTTTACATATTAATTGTACAATTGTTTAAATGTATAGTGGAGCTTTTCTCCACTGTCCTCCATTGAAAATGGGCTCTTTTTGACCCAATGGACTTTCCCAGTAAACAAATTGTAAAAATAAAGAAATAATAAATAATAATAATAATAATAATAATAATAATAATCTGAGGAAAGAGGCATGCGATCCCAGAGTTTAGTGTCAGGATGTCACACCCCACAACATGTAAGTAACTCAGCAGGAAGTGACAGTTCATTACAAAGTCAAGCACATGCTGACATTACAATCAAACTTGTACAGGAAGAAAACCCATGTACTTCTACTCCAATTTCTACAAACCTAGATGAACACTTCAGGATGATGTCAGCCATTGTGAGGTAGCAGTGTCCACAGTGACACCTTTGAAAAGAGGAGCCAGGTACAGGACTTTGTTACAGCTACCCCCTGAAAAATGTAAAGCATTGGCCCTGTAGCAAATATGCATTGACATTGTTATGGCTCAAAGCACTGCTACAGAGAGTCAGCTGGAAATGGTCAGAGACTTTTTTCTCAAAATTATTTTTATTATTTTCCATATATAGTAATATATAACATTACAGTCAGAGTAAACAAATGTTATAACCTTTTATATACACTATGTACAATTAGCCTGAACAAGTAACAATGTAGAAAAAAAAGAAAATGTAATATTTAATTAATAAAAATGTATAAGTTACACATTAAAGTCAGTCTGGGTCCATTTTTAGTGTCTCAATAAGAGCACGATTTATTTTGCAAGGATTGATAATCCAGGTTTTAGCGGAAATTCTCAGTTCTTTAACTTTGATTTCTAGTAATACTGTTTCTTCCATTAGTCTCAAGAATTCTTCCAAAGTGGGTTCTTGTGATGACTTCCATTTTCTTGTTATACATTTCCTTGCCACAGCTAGTATGAACCAAAGAAGGTATGTCTTTTTTACTAATTTCTATAGTGTTATTAACATACAGCAAAATTATAGATTTGGTTAAAACCAAAGAATCCATGAAGATAGCTTGAAGAAATTTAGTGATTTCTTCCCCAAATTTTGCAATATTAATATATTCATAAAAACGTATCCAATCTGCTTTACATATTAGTGAGCATCTCCAGCAAGTGATGTTTTCGAGTGAGTTGAATTTAGGTAATTTATCAGGTGTGCTAAATACTCTGTGTATAAATTTCCAAGTATATATTTTTCACACTTGTAAATTGAATGTTGAATTAATAGAGCACAGGAGATTAGATTTACTTTCAGCTGATAGATTAGTTTGATATCCTTTTGTTATGAATTTCCAAAATTTTAAATTGGGGCTAGTTTTATAGTTATCAAAATTTTGTATAATTTTGAGATTAGGTTTGTCCAATTATAGTTGTTGTATATACCTTCAAGCATAAAACTTATAAGAATAGGACTAGTCTTATAGGAAGAATTAATGATGTTTCTATTTAGATCTTGAGCATGTGATAGTATGCTTTGAAGTACCAACCAATCTGCATTTGATATATCAAATATATTTTGGATTTGTTTAATGTTTTGTACTTCTTGATTCTTTATACAATGTTGCCAACAAGTAAAGTTTTTCATGTCCCAGTTAGAGTATTTTTATGAATTTTGTTTAAATTTTTTTGTGGAACTAAAGGGTATTAATGAGTCCATCCATATCTTAATGTCTGTGTTGGTGGATATGAATCTTCTAAATAAATTATAGATATTTGATTTATGTAGTTTAGGTTAATTGGTTTTGTAATATTATATTGAATGTTGACAATCAATACATGCCACAGCCTATTATTTTGTTCATTTAACATAAGATTTTTAGTTATTTTGTTTTCATTTAGGAAAATAATAGTATGCAATGTTTTCCAAATAGAAGAATAATTAGGGTCCATCCAATTAGTAATAGTTCTGAAAATGGAAACTTTTATGTATGTCTCTATATCTGGAAAGTTGATTCCACCCATTTCCCATGATCTAATGTGATGTGATGTGTGTAAGCTATCCTATTTATTTTTGGAAACCACAGGAAATTCAATAGGATTTTATTCGCTTTAATTTTTTTTTGTTTGGTATCATAGGAATAGCTTGTGTAATGTAATTTATTTTTGGAAGTAATATCATGTTTATTATTTGCAGTCTGTCTTCAAATTTCAAATACATTTTATTCCATTTTGCTATTAGCATTTTATGTTATTTGTTATATTGTAGTTTATGGCTAATGTTGATTGCAGATTTTCACGTAGTGTTATTCCTAGGTATTTTATTGTGGAAACTTGTTTACCTATAATGTGTGTTGTATTTGATGGGAAATCCTTCTTTTAATTTAAGAACATGTAATTAGATTTTGTTTTGTTAAAAGAGAGTCCAGAAATAAGATAGAATATTTCTACTATCTCATCTAGCTCTTGTAAAGATTTCTCTGAAACAGATAAGGTGAGTAGAACACCATCAACAAATAACATAAATTGCACCATCAACAAATAACATAATTTTGAATTAAGTTGACCATATACGTCAATTCTTATTATTCTGGGATTGCTGAGTATTGAAGATGCAAATAATTCTATTGCCAATGCAGATAGAATAGGTGACATCGGGCAACCTTATTTTGTGCATTTAGTTACTTCAATGGCTTCTGAAGTGAATGGCCCAAGTTTTACATAAGCAAGGTTATCTTTATATATATATATATATATATATATATATATATATATATATATATTCTTTATTAGTGTAATGAAATTGAGGGGAAATTAAAATAATTCTAAAGCCTTAAAAAGATTGTCCCATCTGAGGGTGTCAAAGGCTTTTTCCTAGGTCCAAAGCTACTATAAGGGCTTCCTGGCTATCTCTATTTAAGAAATCTGTAAGTGGTAATATTCTCTGTATGTTGTCATGTGTATGTCTGTTATATATGACTACTGTGTGGTCCTCATTTATAATATGTATCAGAGATTTTTTTAATTCTACTAACTAATATTGACATAAAGATTTTATAGTTATTGTTGAGTAATGAAACTGGCCTATAAGAGTTACATAGTAAAGGATCTTTATTTTTTTTATGATGGGTATAATTAGGGAGTACCTCCATGAGGGTAGTATTGTGTTTTGAGATTGTATTTCATTTAAAGTTTTATGAAATAATGATATTACTGAAAATGGAAATGTTGTATACAATTCATGAATTATTCCATCAATTCCTGCTGCCTTATTTATTTTGCTTTCCTTGATTTTTTCAGTGCTTTCTTTTAAAGATATTTGTTTTTGACTATCCAATTGTAATCTTTCTGGTATTACTTTTAATTTTGCTAGATTTAGCTTTAAGTTTGATAGATTAGGTTGATGTGAGTCATCATTGTAATGATCTGTGAAGTGGTATGTAAGGGCATCTAATAAATCACTTATATCTGAAACTTTTGTGTTTTTTGTTTTCCCTTCATGTATGATATTTGTGATATTATTTTCAATAGATTATTTTAATTCTAACTGCTAAATTGTGCATGTGTTTGGGCAATACAGTGTATGAGCTGAGTTTTAATTTTTCTACTGCTAGATTAGTTTTATGAGTTAGAATTTCATTATATCTTTTGTTTAGTTACTCTACTTTTTTGTTATTTTTGTGGGTTTATAGATTCATTGATACTGAGTTCTGTTTTTTTGTTTTTGGATTTGTGTAATTCTGATTCTCATCCCTTTGTTTTATTTTTATACCATGAAAGGATTTTTCCATTTAAGTAAGCTTTCAAGGTATCCCATAAGTTTATTATATTTGTTTCATTAGTATAATTTATATCTAAGAAGAGATGTATTTCTGAATCTAGTCAAGATTTAAATTATTTTAATTTTGTTATATAAGCCGGAATTCTTGTCATAAAGATTAACTTCTTATAATTTGCATGTATTCTAAGGATTAGTGAGTTATGATGTGAAAAGGGGCATGGAGTTAAGGAGAAATTTATTTTTGTGTTTAGTTCTTGAAATATGAATATTTTATCTATTCTTTTTCGGGTTCCAAATCTATGATCTTGATGAGGAAATAATAATGGATTACTCTCTTTATATCTGTATGTGTCAATTAGATTTAGACTTTCACCATTTTTATGAGCTTTCCCTGTAGAATTAATATGTAAGCTTCTTTTGTTAGTGTTCTCTAAATTGTCCAAAATGCAACTGAAATCCACTCCTAATATCAAATTTCCCTTATAGACTTAGTAATTAAGTCTATATGTTTTCTAACTGTCCCAACCCCGATAGCTGGAAACCAGTATACATTTGCTAATGTACAGACTCTGTTCTTATATTTTACTATTACAATAGCCAAAAGTCCTTCCTTGTCTTCATATGTATAAGTGATTTGAGGCATGGTGACATTTTTTCCATAAGATTAATGCTCCCCTAGTCTTTTTCTTATATGACGAGTAAGATAATATTATAAATTCATTAGAGTTCCATGTGTAAGTATCATTTGTTTTAAAGTGGGTTTCTTGAAAGAATACCACTTGTGCTTTGTTTCATTTCATGTATCTTAATAAGTTTGAGTTTTTTCCTTGTATTATTTAAACCATTGGTGTTTAAGGATAGTATTGTTAAGTCCATTCCTATTAAGTAACGTTATGTGATATTTGTGGTGTGAAATATATTTGCAATACCTTATTATATATAGATTGTATATATAGATCTGAGGAAGCGTACTGGGTCTGGTACGCAAAAGCGCTTATCTTGTTCTGTTTTAACAATAAAAGAAGATCTTGTTCTGTTTTAACAATAACAGAAGGTTTTATAGCATCGTGGTGGTCTTCGGTCTGGTGTTTTTACCTATATATAGATTGTGTAACTTCTCGGTTGATATTGCTCATTGTGATCAGATTATCATTTTTAGATGAAAGACATAAATTATAACTTAGTTCAGACCAATAAAAAATAGATATTTCAAGATTAAATGTGTAGTAGCAAATAAACAAACATTTTGATAAGCCTTTTGGTAAACATGAAGTGATATATACCAAAAAAAGAGCACTTCACGACCCAAGGACGAAATGCCAACCAGAGCTGTAAACAAATCCTTTATTGGAAAGCCACCACACTTAAAAACAAGTGCTTTTGCTCGGTGCAATACCGAGCTTTTTCAAGTTCAATGAAAATGCAAAATATTCAAGTGTTATATACCAAACCTGGGTCACATAATATGCATAATTAATTAATTAAGTCATTAATTCATTAAGATGTTAAAGGGATATTCATGAGTTAAACACCAAAGCATGAAATTAGAATACTGATTCCCATATAACATAAAGAATAAAATGCAATAAATGTGAAGCCTAAAAACCATTGAATAAATACATAAATATGTGTGAATCACAACTTGTAAAACACTTCATCAATTAAAAAACGTAGTTCAACCACAATTGAATTTGGTGAAAAGTTCATCAACCAACTTAAACAATCTTGTGTTGTTCAAAAACTAAATATTACACAATTACTATTGTAGTTTAAGTTGTTATTAAAAATAATGAATGTTTAAAAATAATAAATATTAAAAATAAAATATTAAATATTAAATAGTGGCTTGTACCAAAGCTTAAACAAAAACTATACGTATGTAAAAAAATGTAAATAAATATATATATATATATATATATATATATATATATATATATATATATATATATAAATAGATGAATTCAAATATATTTAATAACTAGTGCATGTAATAATATGTTGCATGAAGGTCTACATTGGTCTCATCATGTAAAATACAATTAAACAAATCTATAGTAAACCAGGATGACTTAAAGGCTATAGTCGGGCAGTCCTTAACTTCAGAACACTACTGACGTTTATACTATCATTGAGCCCTGGTGGTTTACCTGCATCCTGTCTCAATTGCCACAAAAGTTCCCGGTACTCAAGTGTGGTCTCCCAGTCACCACCTCTAGCCTCAGGCAAAACTTGTTCTAACACCATAAATTTAAGGCTCATATTAGGACAGGAAACTCTGTGCTTGAAAAAGGCGTTCATTTCTTTTTGTTTAGAGATGTCGTATAAATGTTCATAAATACGCCTTCTAATGGGTCTCTCTGTCTTTCCAACATAGAAACTTGTACATACTGTGCATACTCCTAAATAGACTACCCCTTTTGTTGAACAGTTGGAATAACAACTAGATTTAAAAATAAATTTCCTAGATGGAATGTATAACTTACAATCATTAATTATAGCGTCACATTGTTTACAGGCACCACATTTGAAGGTGCCTAATTTACGTCTGTTTGTTGTGAAAATCAAACTGTCTTTCTTCTCAAATAGTTGTTTAAGATTTGTGTCCCTTTTCCTAACGAAACTAGGTTGTGTCTGTACTAGCTCATTAAGTTCATCATGCAGCGTGAGTATAGGCCAGTGCTTCCAAATAACATTCTCGATCTCAGGAGCATTAAATGAATAAGTATAAATGAAACTATTGTGCTGCTTTAGACCACTATCTGTTAAAGGAACTGGGCTAACGAAAGTCCAGTGCCTAATAACGGGGGGTATTTGGTGTCTCTATTAGCAATAATCTCATCAGCCAACCTTGTTAATAAAGATTCAGGGTATCCCCTTTCCAAAAATAACTTCTTCATAAATTCTACCTCATTAATGAAATCATCACTGTCACTACACATTCTGGCGGCACAAATAAATTGTCCCTTCACAATCCCCTTCTTTTGGTGAAAAGGATGTCCACTTTGGAAATGCAGGTAAGAGTTGGAAAAACTTGGTTTTTTAAAAAGTTTAGAAGAAAACACCTTTTTGGAATCGTCTTTGTATAAAGAGACATCTAAGTAGTGCAGCTCTCTTTCACTAATATTACAGGTGAAAGATAAAAAAGTGGTAGTAGAATTGAGGTAATTGAAGAATTCATGAAACTGTTATAACGGTCCGTTCCATAAAATACATATGTCGTCCAAATATCTTTTGTAATGGGCGAAAAAAGTGATATATACTTCCAATCCAATAAATGAAAAGAAAATCCATCTAATTGACTTTCATATCTACCAACAAGTAAAAAGAAGAATTTGTCCTATTCAAGCTACAATGTAAGATTTTACCTTTTTTCAATTGGAGATTTGTTGGATTCAAATAAGAGAAACAAAATTCAATTATTTATGAAACATATTATCTAAAGTTAAATGTACACAAAGTATGGAAATTATCTTCTAAAAATAGTTTTTAATATATACTATTACTTTTGTAAAGTAGCTTTCAATTTAGATTAGGCTTTCTTTCAGCATGTAACAGTATTTTTATGAGCAGTTAAATATTCATAAGATCAAATTTTAATCATATCTTAATGAAACTTGTGCTATGTACAAATGTAACCACTCTATGAGATTATCTGAAAGTCATTTATCTAGTATTTCTTGTATCTAGTGTATGAAATATTGTCAATTCTAATATAAAATTATACCAGTCAAATATAAACAAGAGAAGCAATTCATTTGTTACTATTAAATATCCATAATGGACCAGTGAGAAGTTTTAAATAACACAAAATTGAGTCAAGGCAATGCATGAACTAACAGCTTGTTATCTATTTCATTTGTTTTTCTTATTTCCAACTTTCATTTTTTATTGAATTATGCATAACAAAACTTTAAATCAATGTTATAACATCTTAATAGCCCTTAATATCATGTCAGTTTTCACTTTATTAATAAGTATTTGGTTATGAAAAGAGAGCTCATCTCTGTCTGAGCCTCAATTTCTATATATCTAGTTGTTTCCCTTTTAACAAGTTAAATATAAACAGAATACCATGACTTTTATATTAATTTCTTAGTACGTTCCTCTTCTGTTAGGGAACTATAGGTTACTTACTGTAATAGATTTACTGAAAGAGTCTTCTTCTAACAATCTGTAGTTAAGGCAATGTTCATATTTATAAGTATACTTTTATATTCATAAAAGTCTCCATAAAATGAACACCCAAGTTTCTCAATATTTTTACCAACTTCATTGTACCTACTGTAACTTTAACTATGCATCTTAATTAAAAAAAAACTTCTACAGTATTACAATGTTCAAACAGTTTTGTTCAGAATGATGAATCAGAAAATTGTTTGTAGATTGTAAGAGAAATGCAATTCCCTTTTAGATCTTTAAACTTCTTATAATGAATACAATTATTAAACAGTATGCTAGACATATTCTACACAACTCTTTGTATGCTTACTTTTAAACACTTTAAGCATGAATGATAAGATAGTAGTTTTATGCATATATTAATTTCTGATGAATGTAGTTTCTGAAATATTACTTAGTCTGTTGCTCTAATCATGGGCATGACCAGTTACCAAATCAAACTGCACAGACATTAAACAATAGGATCTATTATGGTACAGATCACCATCAGTGTTTTGTCTATTAGTGTACAAACCTTCATTCAGTTTTCTTATACTTGTGTGTTTTTTTATATACTTTAATACCCTCATAGATCAAACAATATCTGCTTTATAAAGATTCTGGAGTTATAGCATTAAGTTTTATAGTCACACCCCCCTTCTTTTTTTAATAGATAAGCCCTAAAATTCCTTTTAATAAAGAAGATAATTTAATTAGCCTCTATTCCTTTATATCACATATTCAATGGATTATGTATTACTAAGATTCTTTTCCTTCCTAGCTGTTCAGACTTGATCATTAAATCTCTAGAATGCTGCATACACATATGGTCAAGTCTCGCTGCTGGGAAGCTAATGAACATAATTTGGCTGTACAGATGTTCTGCCTTGTCCTAATAACTTTTGCTTAGTCTAAATCTAAGAAACAGAAATGTCCTTTGTTAGTTTATAATACTTTTGTATGCTAAATAATATACAGACCGTAATAAGTATTACAGAAAACAATCTATTTCAGCCTTATCTACTGCTGCTCTTCACATCCTATTTTTATGATGGCCTAGCAGTCAAAATGCTTTCATTACAACTTGCAGGGTGCAGGAGAGTAGATATGAAGACTTGTAACAGTAAGGTGATGTTATCTGTTTACATTTTCCGCATATGGAAATGCTAAATAATGAGTAGATATTCTTAAGGAATTCTGGATTCTGAGGGTAGTTTTGTAATTCTCTGTTATCACTATTTTTATCTGTCTAACAGTATACTTTTATTACAGACAGTTGCCACCTTAAATTCTTCTCTTCTATCTAGGAATTATGAAAAGGAAGGGGAAAGTACGTGTATATGTTAGTATGCTTTCCAATGCCATTGCACTGTTTCACTTGCTACTTATATAGCACTGAAACCCAATTTCTGTTATAACCTAATCAGGGAAATGCAATTAATCAAAAAAGAAAAAACACATTGCAATTCACGTCCCCTAAGGTTTGTAGCTCAATGGAGTACCTAGCGAAGATGCAATGTAAGCAACTTACAATTAGTTGATGCTGTCTTTTTTTTTTTCTTGTCACTATGTAAACCTCAAACTAGCCACTAAGCAGCACATTCTAAATTGAATACTTTGAGGTCAAGTGTATGAAAGATGTTCATGTTTTAATTTTTTTTTTTTAAGGAAATGTTTATGTATGCACGAGGATATTTCAGTCAGAAAGTAATCAAAGTGCAGCTATGCAAATCTATTCAGTCTGGCACAATACTTTTTTTATTTTAAAGCCTGGAAGCCATTAATTCTCTTCTTCTTCTTCTTCTTTTGGCTTTTCCCGGTTAGGGGTCGCCACAGCGGATCACTGTCCGCTCATGATTGGTAGTGGAGTTTTACGGTGTCGAGTTGCCAGCCCGGCACCCAACCTTCCACACACACACACACACACACACACACACACACACACACACACACACACACACACACACACACACACACACACACATACACGCGCGCGCACGCACTCATGCCTAGGGCTAATTTAATGTGTCCAATCCACCTACAGCATGTCTTTGGGATGTGGGAGGAAACCAGAGCACCTGGAAGAAACCCACACGACCACAGGGAGGACATGCAGGCTCCACACAGAAGGCACCCCAGCCAAGGATTGAACCGGAAACATCTTGCTGTGAGGCAACAACGCTAATCTCTGCACCACCATGGCCGCCCTATGGAAGCCATTGATTCTAACTATTATAAATGATTTTATTTTATATTAAAAAACCCAACAAAGCCACTTATGTATAAATCAATTCTGCTGTTTGTCACCCAGCAAACAAATGTATTAGTCAATTTACTGGCTAATAAAAAGGGTTTTATGAAGATGCAGTCAATCATGTATACCATTTACTTGTTACTAAATAAACTGCATAGTGACAGTTAAGCTTTCTATTTTCTATTTGTTATAGTGCTAATGTTGTATTAAATGTCTAGTTTTTAATTTGATTTCAGAAGCATCATTTATTAACAGATGTAGAGTCTGAGCTTGTATTAAATAAACATATATAGATCAGTAAAAAGCAAGAATACCACAGTATATTGTAGACAATGAAATAAGTTAATTTTTGTTGTAAGAACCAGATGTCTATATCTTTGTTGAGTCTTTGAGAAATTTGAGAGTTTGGTTTTAAGTTCAGTTCTTTGTTTCTTTTTCCTTACATCAGACCAAGGGCCAGATTTACGAAAGCTTGCATGGATTGCAAGAAGAGTGTAGGAGCTCACGGAGGCAATATGTCTGCCATGCGATATAGGAACAGTCAGCAGGGGCATGCACTAGGGCTGCTAAAGCTACTCTTGCATGGACTGCGTAATGGTATGCAAATTGTCTCATTTGCTGCTGAAAGCTATGCAAATGAGATAAATTTGCAATCCAAGAAACACTAACCTGTCCGTGGAAGATTAGTGTTATCTGCAGAAATATTCTTCGTTGGTAACAGAGTACCATTCTGCAAATAGCTAAACTGAGCTATGACAGCTCCAAATAAAGGATGCATACAGTTGAGGAAGCATGCCAATGGCCAAATATAAGGCCATTTGCATTTATAAATGTTTAAAATTATTAAAATCTAACTTTTTTCCCCTGATCTCCGATGTTTAAGCATAGCGCAGCACCGCGTAAACGTGCGGCGCTTTAAAAAGCAAGAAAATAATTTAAAAATAGCCAAAAATAGCCATTTTCAATAAAAAGCTTATCCTGCCATGCAGGTGAATGACAGGCTGAAGACAACATCACCACTGAGTAGTGGTTGCTGAGGGGGGAAGCTCAGTGTGAGAGATGTAATCATGCATTAGTAGGCAATCCTATGCAAATGAAGATAAGGATAGTGAATCCCAATTTTCCCCAGCATGTGAGCGACGTCCCAAGAGTGTAAGTGTAGGAGTAGGTGAGTAGTAGAGTAGAATATAGGTAACATCATGAGGGGGTGTGTCAGAAAGACTGTATGCCTATTGGAGCACAGTGTCTTGTGTTTGCCCTGAGTTGCTCAGGATTGCAAGAGGCGTGTCTACAGTTGTCCTTTTTGAAAACCAGAAACCAAAGGCATACACTGTGAATATATCTGAAATTTCTTGCAAACATGCACACAGCATGTGTACGCATGTGCGCTCGTGTGTGCACATGTGCGCTTGTTTGCACGGCGCTGCCCTGAGCTGAAACAGAAAGGGAAAAGGAAGAAAAAGAAGTAGTAGGAAGTTAACTAAGGAGAACTAGCAGAGCTGCCAGGTGAAATATATCAGAATCAGCCAATTACACAGGTAGCAGCCTAGCCCAGCCCAGCCCAGCACTTCTTGCAGGCACGCTGAAGACTTCTGTCTGACGATTCTTTGCTGGGGTGCCTTCTGTTGAGTGTGTTTGTTCTCCGTGCCTGCGTTTGTTTCCTCTCCCTCCCTCGGTTTCCTCCATTTAAAAACAAAACATGCTTCTGGGACCTTTCTCCTCCTCCGCTGAAAACAGGATCTGTGGAACCTAGTTGGACTTTCCTGGTCAACAAATGTTAAATAAAATAAAATAAAATAAACTCTGCAAACAGCATTCTTCCCTGTTTTTTCTAAAGAACTCTGCAACACTGCAGCATACAAAGAGGGAAAGCTTAAAAACTTTAAAGTCAGACAAAATGTTAGGGGCTGCTCTTGCTATCATAAACCAACATGTGCAGGGTGCTGAGGGTAGTGATGTTGTGAATGCTGCTGAGCAACCCACAGTGAGAAGACGGAGAAGATTGTACAGACCCAGGGTAACCTACCAGGGGCTACATGAGCTGGAGATAGTGGAGTGCTATAGGGTGGATAGAGTCCTCCTGCAGCGAATTGTTGAGCTGTGCCGGCCATGCCTCACACACAGAACCATCAGAGGGGAACCCATCCCAGTGGATACCAAGGTATGTGTTGGCCTAAAAATACTAGCTACAAGTACCTTCCAGAGATTAACTGGTGATATGATGGGGATTTCACAGGCATCAGCATCCAGGGTACTGCACTAGTTCCTGGATGCCATGTCAGCACATGTCAGTGAGCACGTATATTTCCCCAATTCCTGTGAGGCATTGGCCAGCAATATGCATCTTTTCCACCAAATAGCAGAATACCCTGAGGTAGTGGGTGCAATAGACTGCACACACATACTCATCAAAGCACCAGCTGGTGAGCGGGGTAGGGTCTACATCAACCACAAGGGCTTCCCCTCCATCAACTGCCAGGTTATGTGTGATGCCCAGGGCATAATAATGAATGTGTGTGCTGGCTGCCCTGGAAGTTATCACGATTCCCACATCTGGCATCTGACACAGCTGTACCAGAGATTTGCCAAAGGGGTCATCCCTGATGGTCACCTAGTGGGGGATGCTGGATACCCACTGGAGCCGTGGCTGATGACACCCATCAGAAATGCACATACACCCGAACAAGAACTCCATAATGAGGCACACGCACAAACAAGAAACATAATTGAGCGTGTGTTTGGGATGCTCAAGTCACGGTTCCGGTGCCTGGACACATCTGGTGGAGCCTTGCAGTACTCACCAACTACATGTACCCAAATTGTAATGGCATGTGCCATGCTGCACAATATGATCCTGTGGAAACAGCTGCAGCAGGAACAACATGGGGCAGGGCCAAACAGTCCCCCACCATTGCCAAGGCCTGCACAGGCACAGCATGACTCAGAGGAGGAACAACCTGAGCCTGCCCCAGTAGGCAAAAGGAGGTGTGCCCAGTATGCCCTGGCCTTGGCAAAGAGGCAACGCATAGCACATACACTGACTCAGTAGGAACCCTGGAAATGACACCTCTCTCTGACTCGCACATACAGTAAAAGGGATGCCTAACTTAACACTACCTGTTTTCAAACATACATAGGGAGTGTAATATGTGCATTCGACATAGGCAGCCCTGCAGCACCACCTGAGGCATGAGTCCCTATTTTAAGCAATATAAAGCACTGCTAAGCAAAATTTACCAGTATTGAGCATATTTAAATAAAATTGTGTGTAGCTGCACACTGCGCGATCCAGGGCAATGTTGGGCAAAGATGGGAAATGTTGGGCAAAGTTGGGCAATGTTGGGCAAAGTCTGGCAAAGTCGAGCAAAGTCGGGTAAACATGCTCACACCTGCTTTACTGTTCCTTAACCAGTCAGGTCTACCCAGCAGGAAAATAAAAAGCAGTGATAGGGCTCAAACTCAGGATACTGTGCACTATAGTCACAGTACTGAACCACTAAGCCATGACAGCATTTCACTGGCACAGACACAACTTAAGTCACTCACACATACCAGTTGGGGGGGTCACATACCTAACAGTCACAGCCAGCAGGACAATTGTAGACAAACACAAACACAAACAAATGCTGTATCTTGCCCTCTGAAGAGGCATATGAGTAATGTCCCCCCAGGCCTATGCAGACAGATAGCAGGCCAGACAGTGTGATGTGGGTTGGGTAGGCTATGAAGTCACAAACTAATATGCATGTAATTGGAAGCTAAGGTCTGTAGTACAGTGGTATGTCTCAAGCCAGTATGATAGGCAACAGTACAGACTGAAATGGAGTACCTGACATAGCAGTGCAGGCCTAACAAATGTGTAAGTGTCAGGTGTACCCCTCATGTTATGTACACCCACAGTAACAATCAGGTGTGCCCCCCCTGGGTAGAAATGTACAAATAATAGCTGCCCCCCCTTTATGTAGAAATGTTGATAAGTCTATGCAAATTGACTCATGGAAGCCCTGCAGGCACAGCGTGCTTCCTGTCAATGTACAACACAAAGGTGAGCCCTGAAGTAAAAACCAACTTGATTTTTCACACACATATAGTATATATGCCCATAGTGGGCATGCTCACACACTTAAACAAATTTAGCAAATTTCAGTCAGCTGCATACTAAAGGGTCATACTGGGCATGCTCACACACTTAGGCCATGTCTGAGTACAGCAGTGGGCCACACATATCTGGCAGTTGCAGTTCTTACTCCAGACACTTGTCACTATTCACCAATCCTGTCTTGCACACACAGTGATATGAAAACAGACCCATATAATATATTGGACTCCTGTCATAATCAAACTATGTACTACAGGTACTTAAGTTGTTCAATGAAAGTGAAAATGCAAAGAAGATCAATAAATCTCCGCTCAGTATCATCAAGAAACAATGAGCACTTCTAACATTATCCAAGCCATGTTCTGGCAAAAATATTGCCAGAGTCCATAGAGAACCATGAAGCTTTCTTTCGATATGTCATAAATATCAATGTAAACTCATATATGTTCTGAGTCAGTGCAAAGTGTAAATGAATACATGTACATGACTGACATTGCCAACATCTTGCCAAACAGGTTCATACATATTTATCCCCCTCTCACTGACAAAAGGGCCCATTACCATACCCAGAGATTGTGAAAACCCAAAAAGCACATATACAATGGTTAAACAGCTCTATCCAAACCTAAAAACATGGCATCTATGGGATGACATGGTTTTCCTGGCTGTGTCATATGTGAACTCCAAAACAAACAGACCCTGCACCTGAACAGTCTGTTGAGACTCACCCTCTGTACAGGATATGAAACTGTTGAATGGGTTACAGCAACGTTTGGCACACTCCACAAGTGTCGGTGCACAACAGACCATGGAAACTATAGTCTTATAAGCCTAATAAGCCTGATCTGCAAGGCCATGGAGTCCATCATTATGGAACTCATAAACAGAGCTTCTGGGAGCCTACAAACACCCAACCCTACCCATTGTGGTTTGGCCAGGGGCAGATCATGGTTCCTAAACCTGCTAGACAGTTTTCAAGGCAGCCACCCAGGACATACATCAATGAAATGAGCTCCACACGGCCTACATAGACCTTGAAAAGCCCTTTTCCAACATCCCACAGACATGTTGTATCCACAAAATCAACAACCTGTGCATAAACACGTATGTCATCTGATGGATTGCCAACTGGGGCACAGATAGATCCTACAAGGTAAGAATTGTGGTCTCCTGTTCAAGCTGGTAACAACTGCTGTCCCCCATGGCTGGTCTATACTTTTCAGAAATACAGTCAAACACATGAGGGCTATGTTTAGCAAAGTTTGTGGATGACTGCAAAAAAGTTGTCATAATCAATGTTTGGGACAACAGAGACATCCTGAAAAGGGGTCTCAGTCAGACAGATGTGATGTCAAAATTATGGCCTCCCGCTACAGTCATACAAATACCACATAGGTGCCAACACCCTAAATATGGAGGTAATAATAAGGGCTCTATGGACACATGTGGATAGACATCTCTACTTCCAGAAACACATTCACAAAGTGGTTAGAAAATCATGCTATGTGTTCCCACAAGTTGCCAAGGTCATTGCATGTAGGTCAAAGGAGGTTCCCTCTACTCATCAGTCATCAGACACATCAGAGAGTATCACGGCACACTTGCGATGAATCTGACTAGGCACCTTCAGCAGCTGGAAAGACCACTGAATGACTTCAACAAGAAGATTACTGGCCCCAAACAGTTGCCCCATGCAACAAGACAGAATTTAACTCAATCTGTACTCTGTTGCATACTGTCTACTCATGTGATCTCTGCCCAACAAACAGGTCCATGTCCAATGCAGAACTGATGTACATGCGCTATCTGAAGTAAACCCAAGCTCACTGTGCCACATGCTCTAGGGCTATCATCATCACAACAATAAATAGAACATGCTGGAGGGATATATTACTAACTCACAGACTTCCCTTGCTTTGGAACAGGCTCCCAACCTACATTAAGCTGAGTCCCTAACTGACACTCTTCCAGAGGAGCCTTGATGAGTGTATGTGAAACTGAACTGTCACACCATGGATCACTTCATCAGCTATACTACACAGAGGCCTAGGGAACTAACCCCATGTGTGGTGATAGCTGCACACTCTGGCCATACTAATATATGACTTCAGGCAGATAGCCTATTACCTACCTATGTACCTATACATATATATATATATATATATATATATATATATATATATATATAGGGGGAACACAGTATAATAAGCCAAAGATGGATGGGCAGAGATGTGTGTAAGAGAGTGACCATGACAGGGAGCCATCCAGGACTGTCCCACCCAGCACACATCCCAATAACACAAAAGACATGAGGTGCACATCTCACCCACTGTACATAACAGCCATCAGTATCTGTAAGCATTACAGTGTATGTGGTCCATGTGCCTGCTGTACAACATGACTGTACAATGAAGTACACATCTACTATCTGTAGACATGTACCTGTCACATAGGTTCATAGGTATGTAGTAGACTATCTTCACGAAGGCATATATTAGCTTAGGCAAGTTGTGCAGCTTTCACCACCCCATTGGGTAGTCTACCAAGCCCTAGTTATAATAGTTAGTACCCTAAGCCCCTTTCTAGTGGGGCTGCTGATGTGATGCCTGACATGAATTGTCTGTTTCCCATCCACTCATTAAGGTTCCTATTGAAGAGTGTCAGTGAGGGGCTCTGTCTGATGTACATTGGGACTCTGTTCCACAGTAAGGCAAGTGTCCGGGATGGTACTCTATCCCACCAGCATGTTGTATTCATTGTTGTGATGAGGTTCATATCCCTGGAGTGTGTAGTGTGACTCAGTTTTGTTATCCGTAGATGGATCATGTTCAACAGTTATGTGTTGGACATGGCTCTGTATGTTAGGCAGAGTGTGCCTCTGAGTAGGCGGTACACAACAGAGAACAGATGTAGTTTTACCAGTTGTGTTGCATAACACAACTGTTTGAGGCCAGTAATCCGCTTGGTGAGGTACCTCTGTGGTCTCTACAGCTGATGGATATGCTTAGTCAAGTACATCCAAACTGGTGCATTGTACTGAATGATGGATCTGATGACTTAAGAGTAGAGGGCCACCACTACCTATTTTGATCCTGATGCAAACCCTTTGTTGAGTAGGTGGGCCACATAGGATTTCCTAATCACTTTGGCAACATGGTTGTCAAAGGAAAGATGACTATCTACTTGTGTCCCCAGATCCCTTATTATCTTGTCAGTTTTAAGGGCGTAACACCTATGTGGTAGTTTGTGGGTACTTTGTTTTCACCAAAGGGGATTACTATGCATTCTTCCACATTGAGCTTAAGGCCATGATTCTGACACCACACATCTGTCTCATAGAGTCCCTTCTGGAGAATATTTGTGTCATCCAGGGAATCTGTTATGGCAAACACTTTACAGTTCCCAGCAAACGTAGTCAACCACAACCCTCCTGTGTTGGCATGTACTTTTGAGAAGTCTATACCAAACAGGAGGGACCCCAGGACTGAACCCTGGGGGACACCAGTTGTTACCGGTGTAGAGTCTGACATGTAGCCAGCAACTCTTAATTTGTGGGAGCTATCTGTGAGCCAGTTTGCAATCCATCTTGTGATGTATGGATTCATGCCCAGGTTGGTGATTTCATCTATGATACCTGACTGGGGAATGGTGTCAAAGGCCTTAGCGAGGTATAGGTAGGCTGTGTGGAGCTCATTTCAATCATCTGTAGCCTGGGTAGCTGTCTCAAAGAAATCCACCCAGTTCAGGAGGCGTGATCTGCATTTGACGAAGCCAAACTGGGTGTGCTCAACTATGTGAAGGTTTCCAATATCTTTATTGTTGACTTCCATTATGATTGGCTCCATTGCCTTGCAGATCAGACCCATCAGGTTCATAGAGCATGAATGCCAAGGGTCTTTTGTGGCCCCACCCCTGTGGAGTGGGAAGAACATTGCTGTGCAACATTCTATGGGTACATATCCTGTAGAGAGCATGTAGAGAGAGGATTAAGTATCCTTGATGAATATGGATACATCCCCACCCTATGTGCTATGATCTAGGTTCTGATGCTGGAAGGTATGGAATGAGTAGTATCCTGGTAGTGCTGGTGTGCTCTCTGGAGCCTTGAACTAGGTTTCTGTTACTGCACAGATATCAATATTCTCCATACTGAGGAGTGCCTCGAGTGTGTGCATCTGGAGGCTGAGACTTCTGGCAATGAGTAGCATTTAGCTCACTTTGTGGTTATTTGTGTTGGTTACAGGGTTTGGTTTGTCCTGGGTGACCGGTGTTCCACACCTGAAGTCAATGCCTCATTGGTCTGATCTTACCATAAGCTAATTACCCTACATATCTACATTCTGCCCCCACCCCCCATTAAGGAAAACATGCTAAAAAATATCTCCAAAGACAACTTCATGATTCTTAAGACAGAAGTGGTGAACTTCAGGACACCCATGCAGATGGACAATATAGTTACTACTACTGTATCCTACAAAATTGCACTTTATAAGCACTTACATGAGTGCATGGATCATGCTATCCCAAACAGAACCAAGATGCTATCCTCCAAGAAAAGGAAGCCAATCTGGTGGTCCCCTGCCATAAACAAACTGCAGAACGGAAGGAAGAAACTGTTGCAAAAGTGGGTAAAACCCATGTGTGGAGGAGCTCTCTGGTCAGCCTCAGTAAAAAGCTGCGATCCCTGATAAAATCCTCCAAAGTTAGTTATGAAAACAAAATCACCACTGATTCTAAAGACAACCACAAAGCATTCTATAGCTATGTCAAGAATCACAATGGCAGCACTCAGATCTGCTCTGATTTACAGCACAATGGCACTAAATATACAGACCCAACTGATATTGCCAACATCCTGGAAGATAGGATCACTGCTAACTTTACCCCCTCTCACCCATGAAAGAGCCCATCTCTATATCGGAAGAATGCAAAGTTGCTGTCATCATGGCTGCACAGGTGAAAACCACTCTCCAAAGCCAGGAACACAGCATCCATGGGACCAGATAACATCCCAGGCTGTGTTCTACATGAACTACAGAATGAACTGGCACCACACCTAAGTACCATGTTCAATCATTGCCTCACCTCAGGCTTTGTGCCTACTGAATGGCGCACAGAGACAGTTATCCCACTACACAAGGGGGGAGCCACCACGGACCCCGGGAACTAGCGCCCCATTAGCCTGATGAGCCTGGTCTGCAAGGCCATGAAACATATCATCATGGAACTTATAAACAAAGACATTGGCAATTTCCAAACTCTGGACCACAACCATTTTGGGTTTGTAAAAGGCAGATCATGTCTCCTAAACCTGATAGACTTCTTCAAAGCAGTCACCAAAGCTGTAGGCAAGGGTAAGGTGGTTCACACAGCCTATCTAGATCTTGCCAAGGCTTTCAACACCATCCCCCACTCTGGATTTATAGATAAACTCACTAAACTAGGTATAAATCCCAATGTCACAAGATGGGTTGCCAGCTGGCTCACTGACAGAACCCACACTGTGAAAGTAGCAGACTCCAAGTCCGACTTCAGACCAGTGACAAGTGGAGTACCACAGGGTTCAGTCCTATGTCCTGTCCTGTTTGGTATCTACTTCCCTGAAGTACAGGCTAACACAGAAGGTCTTTGGCTAATGAAGTTCCCAGATGACTGCAAACTAGGAGCCATAATCGAAACTACTAACAATGTGGACATCCTACAAAAGGGCCTCACTGAGACAGATGCCTGGTGTCAAAGCCATGGCCTCAAGCTCAATGCCAAAAAGTGCATTGTCATCCCCTTTGGTAAAAAACTCTGTACCCATGAACTACAACATAGGCAGTAATATACTTAACACTGAAAGTGTAATAAGAGACCTTGGGACACAGGTGGTCAGTAGACTCTCCTTTGATAATCACATTGCCACAGTAGTCAGGAAATCCTTCAATGTGGCACACCTCATCACAAAAGGTTTCTCATGCAGAAAAAAGAGGTCATTGTTCCCCTCTACTCATCACTCATTAGATCCATTATAGAGTACAATGCCCCTTTTGGTATGTACCTCACAAGACATCTCCAACAACTGGAAAGCCCGCAGAAATACCTCACAAAGAGGCCTCAAATACATGCTCTATACAGACCATCTCAAAACACTCCAGCTTTACTCTGTCGCATATCGCCTACTCAGAGGTGATCTCTGCCTAACATACAAAGCTATGTCAAACACAGAGCTGTTGGACATGCTCCACTTAAAGAAATCCCAATCTCTCTGAGCTTCGGCCCCAGAACCCGGACTAAAATACAAAAGGAGGGGGTGTATCCATTTTCATAAAGGATACCCACACCTCCAGGTTAATGGCACAGCACGAGGCCTCGGAGACCATCCAAGTGCAGCTAACAGTGGGCAAAGCTGCTTATCAGTTTGTAGTTTGCTACAGATCACCTACTTTGTCTCAGGACCCTCACTCAGCATTCCTGAGAACACTGGAAAATATAAAGGTCTTACCAAACACCATGATATTAGGAGATTTCAACTACCCAAACATTGACTGGGAGAATTACTCAAGTACAAACTCCTTTGCCCAATGCTTCCTAGAGTTTATAAATGCACTGGAACAGCTGGTCACCATGCCCACTAGAGTTGACAACATACTGGACCTGATCATCACCAACATGGGGGATCGGTGTTCCACACCAGAGGTAAACCCCTCGCTGGTAAGATCATATCATAAAGTAATCACACTGGACATCCACATCCTGACCTCACCCCCAGTCAAGGAAACCACTGAGAAAAACTTTTCAAAAGAAAACTTCACACTCAAGACCGAAGTGGAAAGTTTCAAAGCCCCCTTGCTACAGGATAATGCTATCCAGTACACAGAATCCTTTACAAGTGCATTATATGAGCATCTACAGGGATGCATGGATCGAGCCATCCCAAGTAAAACCAAGACTCACTCCTCCAAAAAGAGGAAACCAGTCTGGTGGTCCTTGGCTTTAAATAAGCTATACAACAGAAGGAGGAAACTACTACATGATAGAGCAAAATTCCAAAAAGGCATCACTGATCAAGAAAAATTGACAAGGAATCTAAAGATAACCACAAAGCCTTCTTTAGCTATATCAAACATTTAGGTGGCAACTCTCAGATATGCTTTGAGCTACTGCAAAATGGCAAAAAATACACTGAACCAACTGACATTGCCAACATCCTGGCAGACAAGTTTAGTGCAAACTTCACCCCCCCTCACCCCCAAAAGGGCCTGTGTCCATCCCAGAAGAATGCAGAACCCCAGACATCATGGACATGCAGGTAAAAACAGCCCTCTCCAAAGCTAAGAACACAGCATCAATAGGACCGGATGGTGTACTAGGCTGCGTCTTACACAAGCTCTAAAAGGAACTAAACCCTCACCTAAATTCACTGTTTGGACTCAGTCCTACCACAGGCTATGTACCCAAAGAATGGCATACAGCAACAGTCATCCCGCTCCACAAAGGTGGTGCCACAACAGAACCTGGGAACTATCGCCCTATAAGCCTGACCAGCCTGGTCTGCAAAGCTATGGAGCAAATTATCATGGAACTCATAAACAGAGAAATTGGGAAGCTCCAGACACTGGACCCTACCCAATTCAGCTTTGTTAAAGGCAGATCCTGCCTCCTAAACCTAGTTGACTTCTTTGAAACGGTTGCCAAGACAATAGATGAAGGGAAGGTAGTACACACAGCCTACCTGGACCTCACTAAGGCTTTCAAGACCATTCCCCACTCTGGCATCATAGAAAAGCTTACCAGCTTGAACATTAACCCCTATGTCACGAGATGGGTGGCCAACTGGCTCACAGATAGAGCACACATGGTCAGAGTTGTGGGTGCCATGTCCGACTCTAAACCACTCACAAATGGCATTACACAGGTCTTGGTCCTGGGACCCCTCCTGTTCAGTATATACTTCTCTGAGGTACAGGCAAGCATGGGAGGACTATGGCTGACCAAATTCACAGATGACTGCAAACTGGGGGCCATAATCGACTCTCTGGCTGACACAGCCATCCTCCAGAAGGGTCTTATAGAGACAGATACCTGGTGTCAAAACCATGGCCTCAAGCTGAATGCCAAAACATGCATAGTCATCCCCTTTGGAAAAAACAAAGTGCCCACAAATTACCACATAAGTGGTAATCCACTAGGTACAGAAAATGTAATTAGGGACCTGGGGACCCAGGTAGATAGTAACATCTCCTTTGATAATCACATTGCCAAAGTGGTTACATATTCTTTCTATGTAGCCCACCTAATCACAAAAGGGTTCACCTCTAGATCAAGAGAGGTCATTGTGCCCCTCTACTCATCACTCATTAGGCCCATAATAGAGTACAATGCCCCACTTGGCATGTACCTTAATTGGCACATGCAACAGCTGGTAAGACCACAGAAGTACCTCACCAAGAGGATCATGGGCCTCATAGAGATGCCCTATGCAGCTCGACTAAAGAAACTCCAGCTCTACTTGGTTGCTTACTGCCTACTCAGAGGTGATCTATGCCTGATGTATAAGGCCATGTCCAACCCGGGATTAATGGACATGCTCCACCTCAAGAAAAAACAAATCTCTTAGAGACACACACTCCAGTGAATTAAACCTCAGCAAAGCAATAAACAGGACATGCTGGAGGGATAGATTCCTGTACCAGAGACTTCCCTCACTCTGGAACAGAATCCCAGTTGATGTTAGGCAGAGCCCCTCGCAAACTCTCTTCAAGAGGAATCTTGACAAGTGGATGGGAAATTGTAAATTTACCCCTGGGATCACTTCAGTGGCCCTGCTAGACAGCGGCCCAGGAAACTAATTTAAAAGGGAGGCAAAAGCCAACACGTTCTGGCTAGGCTTATAAATGCCCTTGGGCAGATAGCCTGGTACCTACCTATGAACCTATGAACCTACACGCTCTAGGGACCTAAACCTTGTCACCACAATAAACAGAACATGCTGGAAGGATATATTCCGGTCCCAGAGACTTCACATACATCAGAATAAACTACCCATCTATATCAAACAAAGCTCCTTATTAGCACTTTAAGAAAAATCTTGATGATTGGATGGGAAATAGGAAATTCACCCTGGGGATCACTTCTGTGTCTCTGCTCTACAGTGGCACAGGAAAATAAATTTCTTGGGTGGCAAAAGCCAGGGTACCTTTTTGGCTGGGCTTGTGTAGGCCCCAGGGCTAATAGCCTAGTACCTACCTATGAACCTATGAACCTTGCCTAAAAAAGGTAATATGGGGACAGCAAGCACCTTGGCCAGTATTCAGAAGCATAGGGGCAACAGATGCAAACCATCTGCAGTGAAGCAACAAGGCTTGCCTGTCATGTCATCACAGGCAGAGACTGGATCCCCTTTGAATGACACCAGAAGTTCAGCCAATTGTTGAAGTTTATCATCTTTCTGTTATATTGCAGTATCATGTAGGTGAAGGGAAGATGCTCCTCAAGGTTTGCCCCTGTGTGTGCCAGCATGTGGTGCATCAATGCATACAATACACTCACAATACACCTAGTATGATAAGCCTGCTGAGGTTAGCAAATGTGAAAAAAAACTTTGTGCAGATTGTCAGCAAGTAATGTCTGTATTGCACCTTGTAACTCCATATTGCTTGCTGAAGTGTAAAGAAGTACTTAGTTTGGATTAAGATCACTGCAATTGCCAACTGTGTTGTGTGTCTGTCTGTCTGTCTGTCCCTCTCTCCCTGGGGAGGAGCAACCTTTCTGGAGACTACTCACACACCTTAAAAGTGGTATACCCATCTTTGTCAAGTCTGATGATGTCACCATCCTACAAATATACCTGTGGAAAGGCAAAATCCCAGTAATGTGTATAGCATGTTGTGTAAATGCGTACAGCTGTAGTATCATAATGTAATTAGGTAGGGGTTTGAATCCTGCACTTGCTTACTGTGTGTGTCTCCCTGGAAAGGAGTGACCTTTTTGGAGACTACTCACACCCCTTAAGAGGGGTATACTCATCTTTGTCAAGTCTGATGATGTCACCAACCTACAAATATAGCTGTAAAAAAGTGAAATCCCAGTAATGTGTTTAGCGCGTCATGTAAATGCATACTGCTGCATTATTGTAATGTATTTAGGAAAGAGTTTGAATCTCGCACTTGCTGACTGTGTGTGTGTCTGTGCTCCAGGTGTGTGACACCGTTGGCCAATGTGGAGTGGGTTTTGATTTTTCTAGTATATGACATATCACAATGACAACTGTATGTGGGGCAAATCCATATACATACATGTGACCGCAAGTATTTCATAGGTGGGTACTCTGCTTTCTCCATGAATGCATGTGTTATCTTTGCCAGAACGTGCTGGTGCTTTCCAGACCTTAGGTCACTTCTGTATGATTGTGACAAGCTTAGCCACTGCAGTGATCCCTGGGCTACGTCTTCCATTCCACATCCACTCATCATGGTTCTTTTGAAGAGTGTGAGTGATGGTTTATGCTTGAGATATATTTGAAACCTGTTCCAAAGCAAGCAAAGTCTGGCAAAGATGACTAATCATTATAGGTGTGCAACAACCTCTGTGGATCTGCATGCAAACCCTTTATTGCTTATGTGCTCCACAGAGGGATTTCCAAAACCCTTTGGTAATGTGATCATCAAAGGAGAGATAACTTATGTGATCATCAAAGGAGAGATAACTTAACATATGGCTCTATGTATACATTAGTACCTGTTCCACATTTTGGAGGCTACTACCTATGTGGTACTCTGGGGATACTTTGTTTTCTAAAAGTGGATAACTATGCTTTCTTAGGTTTATAGCTTTACAGCATGAGTCTGACACCAGGTATCTGTCTGTATGATACCCTTTTGGAGGATGCGTGTGTCATCTGGAGAATAAAGTATAGCCCACAGTATGCATTGTCATCAAACATGGGCAGACATATCCCTACTGTGTTTGCTTGTACCTAAGAAAGCTATATGCCAAACAGGAGTGGTCCCAGAACTGAGTGTAGGTGAATACCACTTGTTACTGGCATAGAATAGTATATGGAGGCTGCAAATGTTACTGTGTGTCCTACATCTGTGTGTCAGTTGTCAAGCCATCATATAACAATTGTTTATGGTCAATCTGTTGAGGTTATGTATAATACCAGTATGTGGGATGGGTATGAATTGCTGGTGAGCTATAGCTTGGCTGTGTTGACCTACCCTCCCTCACCTATAGCCTTGTTGACTGGCTTGAAGTCTACTAGGTGTAGGAGCCATGATCTGGTCTTTAAAGAACCTAAGTGGGTATGGTGCAGTGTTTGCAGGTTCATAATGTCTCTGTTAATGAGTTCCATAATGCTGTGCTCCATAGCCTTCCAGATAACATTGGTCTGGCTTATAGGCTGAGAGTTTCCAGGACCTGTTGTAGTTCTACCCTTTATCAATTTATGTTAACATTTGCACTGGGTGTGATGAGGGTGAACAGGTTTAATAATAAGTATATTAGAGGGTCAGGCCAGTTTTGAAGGTTAGTAGACCATGCCAGATAGGCAGGATTAAGTTGGTTTGTACATGTGCTGAGGAGGTATGGAGAGTATATTGTGAAATAGATGCTAAGGATGAAGCCGCCAGGTAACAGGAAAAGAGGAATGCCTAAGATGAGGTTTATGGCTGTGGTGAGAGAGGACATGCAGGTGGATGGTGTGATAGTGCAAGATGCAGAGGCCAGGAAGAAATGATGTACTGTGTCGACCCCTAATGGGAGTATCCAAAAGGAGAAGAAGAAGAAGTCATTGTAGCTCAACCCTTGTGGACTGTGAACACCATTACCGTGTGTCATTCCACAAGTATGTAACCTGTATAGAGGCTGCATCTGGACAGAGCATTTAGGTGAGTGGTGACTTCATATGTCAGCTTGTTTATGACACAGCCAGGGACACTGTCCAGTACCATTGCCACTGTGGTGTGTTAAAGAGATGTTTTAACTAGAGTGTCTGTGAATCATCAGGTTTTACATTCTTCAGGTCTGGAAATGTGGCCTTTGTGTAATGACAAGGTGGTGAAATCTGCATTCAAACTGTCTGACAAGGGATTGGTAATGTCAGTCAGATAAGTGTACTTAGTGACCATTTACATTAACTGTGACCCGATCTGAGATTTCCCCTGTAGATTATGAACAACAATGAAGAAAGCTATAGTGTTGTCTTTGGAATCCTTGCCATTTGGTATTTTGAAGCTTGTCTTGTATGTTTATTGAGGGATTGTATTTTCCCAATGATACTGACCAGAGAGGTTATCCCTTCTTGGTATGTAACTCTTTTGGTAAAACTTCACACCTTCTATTATATATTTAGTTTATGGCAGGCGTCCATGAGACTAATGCACTTTTACTGTATAAGTGAGAATTTCTTGTGTTTGTGATAGCACAGTCTATGCAACCCTGTAGATGAATAATGTGCATTAATAAAGGATTATGCAGCTGGGACAGTGTTAACCTTAGTAATGCAAACCAATGACAAATAGCAACAACAGCATCACCCACAGCACAGTGTCAACCCATGTCATACACACACATGTGTACTCAAGTTCCAAAATGTGCGTAGTACAATGCATACTGGCCACCAATAGAAAGTATGAAGTGTTAACACTGGCCAATACAGGGCATGTCACCCTGCGCATGTGTTCAATATGCACATACATGCAGACAGTGCACCTCCACCATGTTCACAAATGTACACCTGCAGACCTGTGCTGCACACACCCCACACTTACTCTCCACTGTATAACACATGCTGACACAACTACACACATCAGCCAAGTGGCACATGGGCAAACAAAACACAATTGGAATAAACACTGCTGGAAACAATACAGCATTGCTAATTACAGCTTTAATGCATCATGCCTGCTCAGCTACACCTTCAAGGATATTATTACACTTTACTGCTGATAACATGCTACACATTCAGCCATTGCTATACTTTATTAAAGTCACCCTGTGTATCAGCACCATGTTAGCCTGTTCCTGCATCAATGTTACAGATGACAGGAGGTGGCACAGGTTTCATCATATGCACAGGGTGTGTTGTTGGTTTGTCAGAGGCCTACACTGAGCCATACAATCGACATGTCTGTGTGAGTGTGTGTGTGTGAGGTCTATGAGTACTGTTATGGGCCAATGTTGATGTAATGTATGCGGGTATGTGTTTGCCCTAGGTTTCTGGTTTTTGTGTGTGTGTGTCTGCATGCACACAGTTCCACCATGTGGCTGCCATGTACAGGGATTTGTGAGACAGCTAAAGACTGTACCTGGCAGGCTTTACAGATCACCATCTCTGGCCAAGGATACAGAACCTGTGCCTGGCAGGGGTGCCACAGACAGTATCAGGTACTAATCCAGACTGGGTACTATCCAAAGAGGTTGACATATGTCCACTGGATCCAGGTCCCTGCTGGGACTGGCCAGAGCCACGTGCACGTGGTCTTCTAGGATGGTCTATGGACAGCCCCCTCAACATTGCTGGGGCTGGTACTGGCACTACAGGAGTGGCTGTGACTTGCTGGACGTCCATGGCGACCTCCAGCTGCTGATGTTGCTGGCATATGTCCATGTCGACGTCTCATCTGTCCCGCACTGTCCTGACACATGGACATGACATTGTGAAGGACATCCAATGTCTCACCCCAACGTCTGTCAATGACCTCAGTGTAATTACATATGGCACCTGCTAGGTCATGGCTACTGTAATTTCCAGAGGTGTTATGAGCCTTCTGCACCCTTAGTGCCTGTCTGGTGTACCGCTCCATTCATGTCTGTGCCTCCATGACAGCCTGGAACATGCGTGTGGTAGTAAGAGGTGTGGCACGTCTGCCAGGGGCATGATGACCAGAAGTGCTCTGACAAGAACCCCTGGGCATCTACCTATGTGGTACCATTCCAGACATCTGGCTATGGCTGCTGTGTCCTGATACATGTGCCAAAGATACCACACTCTCCTGGCCAGTGCCAACTGTACACTGTCCCTCAGATAAGGGCAATGGTGATGATGGATGTACAGGCAGTATGACTGTGTGCATGGATGGGGTGGAGACTTGTGTACTGTCAATTGGTGGCCCAATAACAGACCCTGACAAACCTGCCTGTGCCTCAGCACACCTATCCTCATGATCACTGTCTGTCTCAGTGACATCAGGTTCTGTGTTGTACTGAACCAACCCCACCTCGGCACCTGTGAGAGGAAAACAGGAATCACACTTTAAGACCTGAACATGATGTCAGACCACATGCACACATGCACACACACAAAAATACACTCCTCCCTAAAGCAGACACACACAACAGCAATCACAGAACATACACAATAGCAGGTGATGGTGGGGTACAGTATCACAAACAAAACAGTCATATCACACATGTCAGCATGTAGGACATGTGTTGCTCAACAGCATGCAGTGCAAGTGTAGACAGTCCTTGTTACTAACAGTATACATGGCTTTGATGCAAGTGTTTTGTTATTAGGTGATGGGCCTCCCCCTGGAACACAATGCATACATGGACACAACATTGCTGTGTAGGTATTCCAAACTCAATAGCATCACAAAACATATATGTGTCAGTTGTGCAAATGGTGATTGGTATGCATATTGTTTAGAGGTGCGTATGTGTGCACACACACAACATTAATGTGTATAGCAATGAAAGCTATGTGTAGTACTGTGGTTACAATAACTGGATAATGTATAGTACCATAGGCCATCATCATGAAGCATCATGTGGTCACTCAAGGCTACAAATGTTTCCCAAACCAGCACTACTTATGTTGTGCTGGAACTGTACTACCTTGGCTACATTCACCATTTCATAAACAGTTGTTACATGAGTTTGTAAGGAGGCCAATAAGGAGCATTCCCTGACATGAACGTGTAGTGTGTTGAAGAGTGTTTAAATGCCCCATGATAGGCCTCTACCCCTCAGGTATATTATGTGTAATGTGTGGATGAGGTTTTGGATACTGGAGTGTGTCTTTACAGAGGGTTTAGGAATCCTTTATGTGTAGCATGTTAAAATGCTCTGTGTATGACATAGATGTGTATGTTATGTGCATGTTGAGTATCAACTGTGCCTATCCAATGATCACTACAGTCTAGCCACATTTGTTTGAGATGGTTTGGGTACTGCATGTGTTTGAGGCAGCTAATCACATTAGTGAGATGTGCATGGTCTTACACCAAACATGCACAACATGCATTATGGGTAGGTGTGTTACATGTGTACATGGCCTACACCTTAACTATGGCATGCACTTTTTATTTACAATAATAAACGTAGAACACACTCACCAGCATCTGTCTGCTGCCTTGATGTCACCCCAGAGGGACCTACATAGAGATGAGACAGTTTGCCAGTGGCCACAACTGTGGCATTGCTACTGTGTGTTTGCAATCTTACAGTACAACAACAGTTTACATTCGCAGGGCTACAGAATATGTTCCAAATGATCAGTATTGCACAACAACAGGCTCCACATCTTTTAACGACACACTCCACATCTCACATATGCATGATCTACCAATACAGATAACAGTAGTCTACAGATATGCCATGTTACCTGCATGCTCCATGTGTGCTTGCTGGGTGGCTCCAACCTCCATCATGGTGTATGTCTGCTGCTGTTGTTGTTGGGCAGGTGCCACCAGGCTCAGGAGCAGCTCCTCCACTCTGGTGAGGGGGGATGGATATTAACACCACCTCCTGTTGCAAGCTGTTGTCTTTGCACATCAGCAGCATGCTGACTGACATGTCTGAGAAAATCACTACAGTGGTGGTGTACCTGCTCATATGTCCGGTTATGCAGGTCTACTTCATTTACCCTTTGGACAACATCTTGCCACATTGCAGTATGCTCCTGCTGGTCCTGGCTGGTTCGTGAGAACATGAGACTGTAGTGCTGAATCATACTGGTAGTAATTATGTAATCTTCAGCACTACTGTAAGTGGGGTTCCTGCAATGTGCCATGATCCCTGGAAGACATAAATATGAAAATATGTCTGAGTAAGTCATATGGCACATTTAACATTATACAGTACAGATATCACTGAACTGCCATGTATAGCAACCTATTAGCTAACCAAGAGTGAAACACTTTAACTGCCACTTATTACTGCTCACCCCACAACTGCTTGGAAGTGCCTGGCTCACTTTCAATCTAATGAACCATGTTCTGCACAGCAACAAAATAAAATCACTATATAAGACTATACAAGAGTACCTGGCACACTGTATGCAACACGATGCACCACCTAGCCACAGCAGCTATACATCAAGCTAATGTGTAAAGAAATATATCATCCATCACAATGAGTGTAAGGTACAGTAAATGTATTACTATTATACCACACAACTTGTTAATGGGAAACCCATGTCCAAAATATGTGAACAATTGGGAATATAGGTCGCATACTGCTGTAGTACACTATGAATGTTGCTAGATACGCAGTTATATGTTTTACCACACATATGTCAAAGGACATGTTACAGACATACCCACACAGACATGAGACATAATTACAGGACACAAAGATATGACAACCCAGATAAGCTTTCAGTGTGTACTATACAGTACTGTGTGTCAGTACTTACACAACCTTAATCTTGAGAAATGTAATCTGTGATGAACACAGGGACTACACAAAACAGTGGATGCAAGCAATGTGGACATACACCATACTTTGCTGTACAGGCCCAGATCTTCATGTAGTACTACAATACACACAGGATTTGGATTCAACATCAGTACCAATCAATAATCATAGATGTAGTACTTTAGCCTCCAATGACACACCCTAGTTAAAACCAAGGGACTTAATCACACTGTATGCAATAGCATTTTTTCTGCCTAGCAACAGAATACACAGCTTTTGCTATGATCAAAGCAAGGACCCATAATACCATGACATAAACAGTTTCCCACTAAGCTATCCCACAGATACATATCTTTGACTTATTTGCAAACACATTGACCATCACAGTCAGTTAACAGTACAGAGAATGTATTGCAACAAGTAGATGTAGGTGTGCATGAGTATATATATATATATATATATATATATATATATATATATATATATATATATATATATACACACATCCATTGGTGTACATATACATATATATGTAGGCACATATACATTTCATCTTTCATAGTGAGAATATCAAGTATACAAAGGATGTGAGGTGTACAGTAATGTAATACAATTGCACAGTCTTGGGATAAATGCATTGAAGGTGTTCACAGCCCAGGTAGCTTTAACAGGCCTCACTGGCTTCAACATTGCAAACTGAACAAACCACCCACAGTGTTTAACCACCACATGTCATATACCAGCACTGTATGCTGTCTTGTTTGTCACACACTAAAACCTACATACAAATATGTGCATACTAACCTTCACCAACATATATATCTCCACCCTTCACAAACAGTTGCAATATGTCCCCTGCTCTATGCACATATACAGATGTGAATATATATGACACATATATATTTCTCTGTATGTGTGTGGCATACACACACACACACACACACAAGGTCCACACTGTTGAAAGTCCCTGGACCTCACAGCTGAACTGTTGGGCCTTGCTGCAACACAAACAGGTGTCACATATGAGCACGCACTAACATTGAGGGGGTATATATGGCTACAAATGCTAGATAAGCATACTAGACTGCTACAGCAGTTGCCAATGCTAAGCTACACTTTAATATGACTATCATGCATGTGTTGTTCTGTCATACCCATGTTTATATAATGTCAGCGCTAATCCCCCCAACAGCCATTGGCCACACTACTGTACAGAACACAGATAATATGGATCAGATCTTTGACATTTAATGCTGAGCTACACATTTTACAGGTATGTCCCACTGCCCACAGTTACACACTGTATTGCTCATAGCAGTAGTTTGCAGAACATCTATGCATAATTAAGAACTGCTGCCATATATGAATGGTTCACATAATGTAGACTATTTGTCAATAACATCTACTACATGCCAGTAAATGCATATGTGTCACTTACCTTTCCTTTGTATAATTTGGTAATATTTATTTTTCTTTTTCCTTTTCTCTGTCTCTATCTCTCTCTCTCTCTCTCTCTCTCTCTCTCTCTCTCTCTCTCTCTCTCTGTCAGTCTCTGCAATAGAGTGATTGAGTTTGTTGGCAGAGGTTGCAGCCTGCTTTTGTAAGTATTTGCACATGAGCATGTGATGGCCTCTGCACCAATTAGTGGCCACCACTTGCTAATTGCATGCAGCCTGCTGTGTAGTAATTGCAGTAATCACTATCATAGCAACCCAGTACTATAAATTACTAACTCAGGTAGGCATGGCCCTTTCAGCTTTCCAAGATGGAGATCATCCTTGTTTGCTGTGGACATCATTTTTAAGACAGAAGGTTGATATAGTTCTTATATCAGTATCCAGAGGTGTAGCCAGAGATTTACATTTTGTACTCAGACCTAATGTTGCTGCTTCCAGTACCCACTTGTCAGTGTAGAAATGTACTCACCCCTCAAAATGCTACCCGAAGATACATGGAAAGATGTACTTTCTTTTCAACTTTTACAAGTAACTGCCATACAAAGCTAGTTATTGAGATGTATTCCTTTGGCACAAGAATTGTTTGTCAACTGCTATACTGTTAATATTCATTTACTCAGTTCTAAACATTTTGTGCTTTTTTAGTGTTGACATTAGCACAAGCTGCTCAGGAATACTGGACACATTTCAGTACTGTGAGTATGCTTACCTACATCCTTGGTAGACCCTGCACACACAGGTATATTCTTCATTTGGATAGGGGTGCAGAAGTACAGAGAGCGTAAGTATTATTGTGTGGATTTTATCTTGCTGGACTTACAGGGTTGCTGTGTACATGTTAGTTTATCAAGGCAAGTAATCTGTCTGTGTAACTCCCAACTGTGGATCTATCCACATGGTAGCCAGAGAATAGCCTGTTATTTCTGTCTGTGCACCACACAGGTCTTTTCAGCAATAGAGCAATGGCATTGTTACAGTTGGTTGCTACAAGTACATGGCTACATCCATTTGTATTTCAGTGTTGTATTCCTACATAATGGTATGCTTCCGAAACTCCTTCCAAAGCTATTTGCACAGTGTGTAATAGCAGAAAGGCTGATATGCCTCTGTGTTTCTGCCTCTGCCAGACCTCTCAAACACTCAGGTACATATTTGAACAGACTCAGGGAAAAGTAAGGAAAAAGTCAGGAACACCTTTAAAATGTTAATGCCATTAAGTTGAAACATTGAGAGAATCAGAGCATATGAATTAATACACCTTTTCTGAAGTAAACAAAGTGTCTAACTCTTAATTATTGTCATTATACATTAAGTGTAATTCACCACCTTTCTGGCCAAAGTCAGTAGTTTTAGGAGGGATTCAGAGGGACAGAGCTAAATTTTGTGTCAAAATCAGGGACATCCTTGAAAATTAGGGACAGTTGGGAGGTATGGCTTCTGCCCTAAACAGATATGCCAGTGTTTGTCCTGCTGTGATACTGTGTGGGGTTGTAAAGTCATGGTGTAACATTATTTCCTGCTAGAATGGCTGCTTTTCTTATCATAGTCATGTAATGTAATCCCGCAACAACTGTTGGTAAAGATCCACAGAACAAGTTGTGTGGTATGGCATTCCTATTTTTCCTTTACATTCACTCATTCTGATGCATGATATATTTATTTCAGCACCAGCTTGTATATCTACCGTGGCTTAGTGGTACTTCATGTTGTGAAGTGTGTATAAGGTCCGGGGTTTGAGACTGACAGAGGTATTTTTATTTTGCTCCTGAGCAGAACAAGGGTCCTCACATACAGAGTGACTAAGGCACTTTTAAGCAGTTGTAAGTGGGTTTATGTGATGCTTAGCAATGCTTAGCTAAGCGCAAACAAGCGCACACTCGTGCAAACCCGCTAACTACTGCTTAATGGTGCTTACTCCCACTAACCCCCGCACTCATTTCTTTGAAAGAAAAAAAAATGGGGAGCTAGGAAAGTGGTGAAAAAGGGGCGCAAAGTGGGAGAGACAGTATGGAAAGTAGCTCGGGATGTGCAGGACGGGTGTAGGGAAGGTGCATAGCTGCCCATTTCTTTAAAAGCAACACCTGTGCATATGGAATAAATTTGGAGGTAGATATGAAACCTTCAACCCCTGAGAGAGGGATGAGGACAACAAGGTATGTTATAATGCCAATTAAATTGCATTTTATGTGTCCAGTGGACATGTGGCAAAATGGGCAGCTATGTATGGGGTGTAATTTTTTTTGGGAGCAGATTGCCCTTTTTTTTCAGGTGAGAGTGGAATGTGTGGTAGGGGAAGTAGGTATATTTGAGGAGGTAGGTTGAGGAGGTAAACAGACAAGACAAACAAGATGCATACAAGGGCGGTATATGACACATGTGGTGGGTGAACACCTTTGACAGGGAGGGATGTTTGGAAATTGCAAGCCCATGAGCCCACAGATGGAAACAGTGGGACTGAGGTCCCCACCCATGGGCAGTCACCACTGCACCTTCACAGCCCAGAGGGTGGCTGTGCTGGGGGCTGTGTAGGAGGGGCAGGCTGACCCAGGAGTTGCATCACTCGTGCCTCAAGCTGGCGTAGAGGTTCTGCAACAGAATGTTCAATCTCTCTACGCATCACAGTGCGGACCATTCGAAGGGTGATAGGTGGCCCTCCTCCGCCCACACTTGCACAGGGGGGCTGAGCCCCATCCCCTGCAGCACTTTCACTCAAAGGTGGCACAGGGCCAACGGAGGAGGAGGTCCCAGGCTGAGCATTGGACCTGCTGGTGCCAGGTGCCATGGCCAGCTGAGGTGGGACAGGTGGGTCCGCTGGGACCGGTCTTCCCATATGAACTATGTTTTGGAGGGTTTAATAAAGATAAGGGTTAGTAACAGTCAACAACATTCCCAATTAGTTATAACAGCATGCAGAAGTATTCCCATTAACCCAACACACCAGATTTTCAATAGTTGAAAAGCAAGCATAACACATGCATATATAGAGCAATAGTGGACATTACATTACAACAGCATGCAGGTTGAATTGATGGCAACAGACCACCAATATTGTGGTATTTTAACAGGGCACATGCATAGAAATAAATGCAATTATTTATAAACCAATAGGACATATGCCCCAACAAATGTTTTGAGATTAGACATACCGATTGAGGTGTGGAATTGCATTTTTTATGCACATACAGTAGGGTGGAAAAGGATAGCTCAATTAACAACTTATATATCCTTCTAGTTTTCACTACATTCCTATTAACTGCAGTTATATGTCCCTTACATGTATTATTACACTACCCAATGTCCTTATATTGTGCAATTGGACTTTGCTAGATCATTATATACATGAGCTGTATCTTACATACAAACTGTCCAAGATACAGATGTTACTGCTACATATTTTGAGAGTTGTTCACACACACTACTGCTAAGATGATACACTGACAGCTCTACTTTCATATAATTATCTAGATATGTTCAGGTGAAAGTATCAGTTATATGTTACCAGCTCCCTACATTTCTGTCAGCACACTGACATTTCTGGGGAACAAAATACCAAGTTACTCATGTGCCAGATTAACCTGTACATGCTGGGCATGAACCAACAGTTGTGGGCTGTAAATAAGCATAAAAGCTACTGGTACTCCCTTCATCCACGTTATATGGGCCTACACAAGTGTGGGTTAACACTGCTTAATACAACAGTACTATTTGTAAAATGCAACAATACAACAACATATCAAAGAAAATGACACAGATGCAGACCAGGAATTATACTTTTATTAAAGGATTATTACACCGTATTTATTGAGTTAAAACACTTTTTGAAGGCTCTCTCATTTATTTTATATAACAGTACATGCAGAATAATTACTAACCTGCCTGATGATGCAGCCTTTGCAACCTATCTTCATGGGCTTGCTGATTCATAGCCCAGACATCTGCAGCTGTGAAGTAAATGCAGTGATATTGAGACATATCTATCCATAGTATAGACAAGCATAGCAATTCTTAACTACGTAATACAATGGCTACTTACTCAGTACTGGGGCATTAGGCATTGCACGGGACTCCTGGATCCACTGGTCCAGTTGATCCTCCTTACATCACTTCAGGTCAGAGTAATGGTGCCTGACCTGCTCACCAGTCTGTGGAACGCCAGTGGCACTGTTGAGATCACGAGCTACACTGTTCCAGGCCTCCATTTTATATTGGGTGCCCTGGTACTGGCCCCACAGGAGTATTTCCTCATGATTGTGGACAAGGAGCCAAAGCATTACTTTGGTCTCCTCAATACCCCAGCGTTGTGCTCGAAATCGAGTGCCTTCTCCAACACCGGCCATGCTGACTGCAGAAGGGAGCTACAACCAGTTATGGCAAGTATTCCCACCTGTGGACCTTAAATATGCCTCATTTCCTGCACTTATTTGTGATTGGCCAGTTTTGAAAAAACTCAGCTGTAGGCACACCTGCTTAGCTGATGTTAACAATGTTTAATATTCCTTTGATAGATATGTGTCTGTTGAAAGTGCATGATTATGAAATGCTGGCATGGCTTAGTGGTTATGTACTGTGACTATAGTGCACAGTATCCTGAGTTCGAGCCCTGTCACTGCTTTTTATTTTCCTACTGGCCAGACCTGAATGGTTAAGGTACAGTAAAGGAGGTGTGGCCATGTTTAGCTGACTTTGCTCAACTTTACCCGACGTTGCCCAACGTTGCTCGACATTGCTCGACGCCTGATGTTGCCCGATGTTGTGCTAGTTAGCGTGGTGCGCAGCTTCACGCAAATACATTGCACTTGTTAACATGCTGCTCAGCTGCGAGCAATTGGTTTTAAATATGCTAAATACTGCTAAAATGTGCTTAGCAGTGCTTTATATTTAAAATAAATTACTCATGCCTCAGAATGCATAACCATTTCACCTTCATATATATATATATATAATTCGTTCACTACTACATATAAAATGTTAATGCTTTTTACAAAACTTATACATGATAAATGTCAAAAAATTTTTTTTATATAGATTTCCAACACAAAATGGAACGTGCAGTAGTGGGACTCGAACTGGGAATGCCTCCTCTTTGTGTGAAGGCTCTAACCATTACGCTATCGTTATTTTGCTTAATTTGCATATTTTTTTCTTATTATACTTTTCGGTGTCTAAGCTGCTAACTGTAGCTAAGCAATGGGCAATCCCGTGCAAACACGTGCAAATACAGGCAGCTATATCAGAAATAAAACAAAAAAAAAAAATTATTTTAATTTTTAAATTTGTACGAGGTTTAACATATGGGGGAGTGTAGTGTTACAATGTACACATGTGACCAGACTCGCTCATGTAACACGACATTTCTTGGGTTTTGTCAGTGCAGGGGCAAGGATTTTTGGACTGCTCAGCAATCCGACACGCCCCCTACACTTGACCACTCTCCATGTAAGCTTTAGAGTTGAGGGAGCGTGCCCTCATTAATATGCATGGTGTGCTGCCATCATACTCTTAGACTGGCGTTTCCGTGTAAGACTAATCTAGTCTTACACGGAAGATTAGTAAATCTGGGGGCAAGTGTTTTTCTCTGGGGATCTTTTCAAGTTGGTTGTTGTAGACCAGTCCATTTCTTCAGGAATTGTGATGATGTTATTATTTTTGATAAACGAAGATGCTTCCTCAAAGTTATTAAAGGTTCTCATATCATTTGAGTAGAAAATTCTGATTTTAGCAGGATAGACCAGTTGTGCTTTTTTTTATTTTGTTTGAGGAGTTTCACCAATGGCCATGTTTTTTTCCTTCGTTCTAGCACTCTAGCAGAGTAGTTATTGTCAAATCTAATCTGACTTTGTTTGTATGTTAAGGGACTTTTCCTCCAGGCTGATTTTAGTGTAAGTTCTTTATCCAGATAAGACAGGAATTTTACCACAATTGATCTTGGAGGTGCTTTAGGTGAAGAGGGTTGTGGCTTTCCTATGGCTCTGTGAGCTCTCTCTATTTCATTTGATAGTACTTCCTTTAAGTCCATTATTTCAGGTAGCCAAGAGTTTAGAAAGGTTATGATGACCTCCCCTTCAATTTTTTTCTGGAAGAACAAAGATTCTTATGTTTGTTCTTTCCCTGTATTCCAAATCATCCATTTTGTTAATTAGCCAGTTATTTTGATGTAGTAAGAATTCTGTTTGAATTTCATCTTCCTTCAGACTCCCATCTATGTCATTCAGTGAAGTTACAATGTCGAGGATTTTATTTTGTTGTTGCTGTAATATTTCCTTTAGGACATCAATTTGTTTTTGACAATTTTGCTTGAGGTTTTTTAAATTATCTGTAAATATATCCATTTTCAAGGACAGTTCATGTAGTGTGGAAGACATCAGTTGGATCTCCTTCTTCAAAGTAGTTTCAGTGTGAGAATTCTTTGAGCTTGCCATTTCCATACAGTTGTAAAGATCTCCAATTTATTTTGACAGGAAAAACTCAACAGAATTTCTTGAAATTAGACAAGGTTATAGTTTAGAAGTTCCTTGATAAAGTTTTGCTGTTTCTATTTGACAAAAGTATTTGTTCCTGTTTTCTAGTATAGTTTTATGGAGCTCTAAAAATATGCTGCTATCAGTTGGCCATCTAGGCACATCCCCCAATCGTCAGAGTCTTCGAGGGTGTGCATGATGATTTCCAGCACTACTTGGAAATGGAAGTGAGTAGGGATAATTTCATGATCACACTGGTGTGTAGGATGGTGGCACATCAAGCAACTGTGGCTGCCTCCATTTGCACACTAGTTAGAACTTGCCAGAGTCATTCTTGGAAAGGAAAGAGGATAGAGTACGGTCTGGACATGAGGGCTGATCATACAAGACTACAACTGCTTCTCAAGAAAGTGCTGTAATTAGTAGGGAGGAACAAGCATGATAGATTTCATGTAAGTCATATCACAACTCATCTACATCTAGAAAAACCTGCCCTGTACTTGTGGACCATCCAGAAAATGGTCTGGGCAGGTATTAAGCACAGGACAGCAATTTTTTTAAAAATGTTTATATCCGTTTGCCTGTTGTGGTGCTTAGCAATGCTAAGCTGTGCTTTTACATATACATCTGACATTTGTTATATATGTAAAAATAAGAATGAGATGTAATCTATTGAATTTTTTTAATTTTTTTATTTTTTGTTTCCTCCTTGTTTGTGTGGAGCAGTACACTGCTTAGTGATGCTGAGCTCTTATACACATGCACCTGACATCTATTATATGCATAAAAATAGAAAATAGAAATCAGCTGTATTTAATTGTTTTAGTTGTCTGTTGCTTAGCAACATGCAACCCCATGCAGCTTTGCTGCACACAGCATAACAGAGGTCATAGTAGTATATGTGAAGATATATTCTTTCCCTGTAATATCCAAGTGGCTAGACAGGTTGAGTGATGAGCTATAGTGTAGTAAGTCTTGAGTTTAAGTACTGATATGCTTTACAATTTTTTTTGAGAATGAGTCAACTGACTGAACTCTGTAATGTAAAATAAAATATACTTATATTTAACAAAGGTGTGCAATGGTCAGCCTTGCTTAAATGGTTTCTGCATGGTTGCACAGTGTGCAGCTCTGCCAAAACATGGTTAATGGTCCACCTCATTTGTGCACTGCTCAGCTTTGCTTATATTCACTTAAATGGTCTGTGCGAGTTTGCGTGAAGCTAAGTGACACGCAGCATTTTTGAAAGTAGTAGTATGATGTGTAAAGCAGGAATGCATCCCATATAAAGGCCAACAGGTGGGAACTTTACACCATTCATTGGACTTGTCACTTGGCTGCTGATAGGCCTTGTGATATTGGTGAGGTAACAGTCTTTTGGGTGCAGATATAGGGTGTGGAGGAGTCCAAAGTGTTTAGACTCCTGGTCCATAACTATGAACCCTGGCTCTATACAGCAATTACCAGGGCTCAGAATGTAAGTCTGAAGCCTGGGATTGGCTGGTTAGGGACCTTAGCAGTGCTATTGGTATCCCCCACATTGGTAAGCAGTGTCGTCACCACTACAAGAACCTGAAGTGAAGGAAGAGGGGAACTTTGGACTCCTGGGTCCAGGAAGCATGGGATGGGTGCACCCCACATATATGTAAGATTGCTTCCCAGTGATTTATAAGTATATGAACTGAATATGTGCAAAAGTAGTATACATAATGCTTTCTTTCTCTTACAACAGCTGCAGATGAGCAAACTCACAATGTGTAGTCTTATGTAGGATGCCTGGCCAGGCTGAAATATGAGTGTGGTGAGTAGGAAAAAAAGAAAAGTAATAACCTAGTATATAATGTACTGTCAGGATTAAAATGTATTTACAGAATTTTAATTTCTTGATTTGGAGTTTTTTGTAACAGATTATGGAGAAATATCTTTCAGGTCCTTTAGTAAAGAGACAGATGTTAACAATTTTTTATCAGCTGATACCATGCATACCCCTCATTTATTGGCTTCACTCCCTTATTGTGAGTACAACCATATTTTTAACAATACTTGTGACAAATACACTGTGAAAGAGGAATTTCGGAAAGTTAGACAAAAATTGTTGAAAAGAGGTTATGTTCCATATGTTCTTGACAAAGCTGAAAAGAGATTTTGGAATTTATCATCAATGACATGTAGTTCCAATAGTACACTAGGTGGTTTTATGGTAAAATTTAAAGCTGTGATTAGTGAAGATAGTGAGGAGAAAATATTCTTTGTTTCTATGTATTTCCCCTTTTCAAAGAATTTAAAGATGGCTGTAGAGAGGTTTTGGCCTATGGTAGCTAATAATGACCCAACCCTGGCAGGTTTATTCCACAAAAGAATAACATTCTCATACAGTAGATTTTCAAATTTGAAGGAGTTATTAAATATGAAAGAAGTTAGTGGAAACTGGGGACAAACAGATTGTCATCTCTGTGGACATTGTAAGGTATGCAGCAGAGTTTTAAATTTAGATGGAATTTACATAAATAGTGAAAAGTTCAAGGCCATGGATTTGTTAGATTGCTGGTCCTTTGGAGTTGTTTATATCATAGGTTGTGGGTGTAAACCCACAAGGTGGTACATAAGTCAAACAAGAGAATGGCAAAAAAAATCGTATTATGGAACACTTGGGTGATACTAAACATGGCAGGGTTGAAAATCCTGCGGCACATCATTTTCAGGTAGCTCATGCTGGGACAGATGTTAGTTTGTTTTTCAGCATTTTGGTCAAACCTCCCAACAAACAAGGTGAGGATTTTCTAACTGGGTTTTCAAAATTAGAGACAAAGTTAATCATTAATTTTGGTACACTATTTCTTAAGGGTTTAAATTAGGAGTTTAATATCAATGTTTATTAATCAAGAACTATTAGATATTTACATATATATATATATATATATATATATATATATATACACACACACACACACATATATATATATATATATATATATATATATATATATATATATATATATATATATATATATATATATATATATATATATATATATATATTATAATATATTCTAGCTAGTACCAAATTAAGTCATGAAATGCATTTCAGGGTGATGTGTATGTAGTTGAATGTTTTCGTTATTTCAGTATTTTGAGGGCATGTGTTAAGAATATTTATTAGCTTTACCAATATGTAACTATTGTCAATATTTCATCATAAATGTTTTTTTTTTATTTTATTTATCAATAAGGTCACAAAGTTTATTGGAGAGATATGTATTATTGGGATGTGTATAATTTATATATGAGTGCACAGACTTTATACATCCTGGGTGTTTTCATTTATATTTATATTCATCAATTGCAATTATTATTTATATATTTAGTATTTTGCACATTGGGGGTTGTATGTTTGTTTTTTAAGAAAGTGTTAATATATATGTTTAAGTAACACAAAGCAATTTGTAATTAAATGATGTGATAATTAGCCTCTTAACTTGTATTTAAAGTTGTTGCATTTGGTGTAAAAATCATTCCTTTGAAAGGCTTTTGAGCCGAGGTACTGGGAAGCACTAGTTAAGATTTTTATACACCATGTCCGTGAGTCGTTTCATTCCTTCAGCCTGGTCATCCAGTTTTTTGTATATTTACAGAATTTGCAGTTCTAACACTTAGGTATAACATACTTGGGAACTGTAATATGTTTAGTAGTGTGTCAGTGCCTACATGAAACGGTAAACCAAGTTAAGTCAAGTAACTATGCATTATTATGTAGTATAGCTTACAAACATTAATTGAGGTTGTGATCTACTGAGATTAACAGTCACTATTCTGCTGTGCTCATTGTGTGAAATATGCTGTAGATTGTACTCAGGTAATGACAATTTTAAATTACAGGTCTGACACAGCTATCCATGCTGTGCATGCCATACTTGAAGCAACAGTAATAAATAGTTTATAAACAGTGATGCTGCTGTGATATGTACTGCTTTAAAATAAGAAGTGCTCGCTAGTCTTGTAGTCACTGCATGTGTGTTCTAATCTAACACCAATCAACTGTACAAAGGAAATGAATAAAGACTGCTGAAAAAAACTGTCTGATAAATGTAGTGCAATACCTACAGTAAGTTGCAGGTCTGTGTTCTGGCCAGTTTGTGCAATATACTGCTGTACGTTCCACCCACTCGAAGAACAAGGTATATGGTTAAGGTGACTGACTTTATGGCTAGATATGCATGTGTATAAATGCCAGATTCTAAGGTACATTACCACTAAAAGTGGAAAGCAGGACTGTGCATTGAGAAGTAATCTGTTCAAATAACTGTGCAGTACAGCTGTATTCACTGCATGTGTGTTCCAATCTGACACCAGTTAACTGTAAAATGGAAATGAATAAAGAATGCAGAAAATATTGTCTGAAAAATTTAATGGAATGCCCACAGTAGGCTTCAAGCCTTCGTTATGGACATTTCTAGCCAAATAATGCTGTTTATTCCTCCCACTTCAGGAACACAGTATATGGGTAAGGTACCTCAAGTTCTGGACAGATATGCATGTGTATAAGTGCCCCATTTTCAGGAGCAGTATCAATAAAGTGTAAAGCAGATTGTGCCTTGATAAATACTCTTTTCCAATAAGTGTGAAGTATTCCTGTATGCACTGCCATGTCTTTCATAATCTGACAGTCATCAAGTGTTTAATTTAGTGCACATTTCCTTGAGTCACTGGGTGTGGGTTCTAATCCCATGGCAGCCAACTAAGAAATCACTGGCTGTCTACTTCAATTAGTGCTCAACTGTCATGATTTTTCAGAATGTAATGACTAATGCCCCATATGTCTGGTCATTGATTAGCAGATAAATGACATTGCTTGGATTGCAATTTATTGGCAAATCCATTTACAGAACACCTTGGTAGAAATGTATGAGCACACTATATAAAACAGTTCCCTGTAGTTGCGTACCTGCATTTGTTAGTACTTGGCCCATACTGTCCCATGCTAAGAGGTTGAGTCATCTATACATTAGAGTCACTGTATACACAAGTGACACTGCACACTTGTATAAGTATGTATTAGTAGTCTGTGTAGTAATATCAACTGCAATGAATATGTATTTGGCTTAATCAATATTATCTTGCCTTATGTTAATACTAACATTGGTTTGGTTATTACTTATAGTAGCCTTTTGTTTATGTCTAATTTACTACAGTGTGACATGGTAGGCTGGTTCCCCGTGATCCACCTACCTTGCCTCCACTGCCCGTATCACTGGGACCCAGAGCATCTGGGTTGCAGCCTGGTGGTGTCCTCTCTGCTGCCTCTGCACTACCCATGGCATTGATTAGTTCCACCCCACAGGCTTGGACTGGGCCTCCCTCTGGGAGCAGAGGTGGAGGGGTGATTTTGTCACCTGTCAAGAACTGCAAAGTATGGTGCGCAGGGTGGTTGTACAAACTTTTGGTGTACACCTGCACCAGATGGAGGATATGCTCACCAACCTGGTGGGGTAGCCTTGCCCTGCACTCCACCCTCCACCACTGCCACCACAGGGGCAGTGAACGAGCAGTGCTGACAGTCCCATGGAAGAGGACTTGAGTTGCACTGCTATCATGTGGATGCTCCTGGGACTGCAATTCCACAACATCCTCCCTGTCCAAGGTGTTCACCCCCTCTTGTGTCACACACCAACCTTATCTACCGTCTTGTCTGTCTACAAATGCTTCCTCACTTTCCCAACTTACATCCACCGCACATACATATGTCCCTTATTCAACATTTCACTTTCACCTTAAAAAAAATAGGCACCTATCCCACAAAAAAAATCCGGCTCATACATAGCTCTCTATTTTGCACATGTGTCCAGTGGGCCCACTATAATTTGGTCCAAATGGCTTGAAAAAGCAGTTAGGTTGTCGTCACCCCTCTCTGGGGGAGACAGTCCAAATTCTGCTAAAACTTCTGTCACAGTGCACAGTTGTTGCCAATGAAGAAATGGATAGCTATGATTCTTTCCTATAGGCATTTTGCACATCCCTACCTGCCTTTCACTATGTTTCCCCTGCTTGCACCCCTTTTCGCCACTGCCCTATCTCCCCATTTTTCTTTTCTTTAAAGATTTTTTTGCATGACACAGCATATAGCTCAGCATCTCTTATCTATGTATGTGCTACAGTGACATATGCTTTTTGTAAAAATGTTAATCAACATTCAAAATATACACCTAGTTTGGGCCCAGGACCATCATACCAGCATGACAGTGGCTCAACCCACTAAGTCAAACAGCTGCTAATTAGCATGGGTGTTCAAATGAAAACTTAGTTATGCTCACGTTTTCTTCATTAAGCATGTTTAAGAGATGCTGTACATTGCACCATACCATGTAAACCATCTGAAAGAAATATAGAAAAATACTACTGTAATTAATGCTCGACTATGGGAAATACATCATTCTAAAGCCAAACACACAACAATGAATGTAAGTTCGGTATGTAACAGCAGATAATCATGCAAGTATATGCACAACATCTAACAATACACTTGCTAAAACATTAATGTAAAAATAGGATTTTAGCTGGGACTCTAGTACAGAAATATAGCATTCTAAATCTATACAATCTGGAGAAAACCATAAATAAAACTGGGACAAAGGCCCAAAAATAAGGACAGTTTTTCAATATTGCTCTTACAAACTTAGAAGCATGATAGACTAGCAGGTATTGATTTAGCATGAATGTTCTGAAGTACATGAAAGTCTGACACTCAAATGTCTGTCATTATTTTCTGGCTTCAGTGTTTAATATTTAACACTAATTTGCCAGAAAACTACAGTGTAATGAAAAACAGGCATAAAATATGAGGGCAAACTCTGGACATTCTGTAAAAACCTGTACAGATGAAAGGTATGCATGTAAGTGCAGTGTGTAACAGCAAATAACTGTGGAATGACATGTACAACATGGAAAAATACACTTGTTATCTCATTGAAACTGTTGTTCAGTCTATAAAATGCATTGGAAACAATCCTTTTTTGGTACACACAGTCCTGGATTCAACTACAGCTGCCTCTACCAATGAAAATGCATGTATGTGGACATCATTATATATTTTCATGTGTCTGTCTTATCACACATGTATATATATGTATATATATATATATATATATATATATATATATATATATATATATATATATATATATATCCACCCAAAGCAGTACAGATTGAATGTATGCATCTAAGTAATAGAACACAAAGGCCTTCAGTTAGAAACACTCTTAACTACTCCTAGTACAACACTAGAAAGTGCAGAGAATTTAGGTCATGCATTAGCTTGAATTCCAACAGGATTTTGAAGTGTGTATTGCAATTGTGGCCCAGTAAGATGACATTGCAGCCCACATGACTTGGCACCTGTTCAACTTCATGACAATAATCCACCCCCTTATCTTTCTTTAGGAGGCACCAATCATTTTGCCTTTGATGATGGTACTGCTACTGTTGGCTAACATGCTTACCTTAAATGCATGCCTTGATTTGCAGTGGAATGGGTACCTTCAATCTGGTTCTGCATCTACAACAAGGCTGCCACAGCTCCTACACTTATTCTTACATCTTGTTGCCCTCCAAAGTGTTCACACTCTCTGCCTATGCCTCAGCTCCAGCTTCAGCCAGTAGCACACACATCTGTATGTAAAATGTAGCTGCTACAGATGTACTCTCTGTGTTGACATATCTTTACCCCAGTAATTCCCAGCACAACATATGAGAAAGGGGTTCTAATCTACATGGAGGCCTTATTTCTAGTTCAGTGGTTGCATGTCATTGTCATTGGCTGATTATACTGCAAATCAGCTGTGTTGGCTGCAATTAGCATTTAAGAAGCACATCTAAGTTAAGAACAATTTTCCTGGTAATGACAATCATGTTAAAAAGGCACACAGCTAGCTATGGGAACCATTCTGTATGAGAGTTTATTCACACAGTAAATGCATTGCCAAAACCTTTATATATCTGCATGTATCAACACAGGGGTATTGTACTCTATCAGGTATGTGACCCCTTTGTTTACAACATGATGCATATGTGTGAATATACTTAGGTGGAATGGATGTTACAGCATAAGCCTTTTTGAGAACTTTAATGATTACATGTCATTGATTTCCAGATGTGTTACACCTGCAGAGAGAGTACAGTACAACAAGGGTGGAATGTTGTTTGTCAATGTGGCACACTGGTCTCCTGGGAATGTCCCTTTATAGTAGTTGTAATATCACACTGCTATTTTTATCACTGTTGTTTTGACATATTATCAGGGGACTTACCCCTAGGGGCCACACAACAATGGACTACTGTGTTGGGTGTGCATACTGTAGTATCTGTCTTGGCACAAACAGCAATAGCTGACTATTACTACTATCTTAGTTAGATCCACACCCTTAGTAGATTTGCACAATGTGGAATATGAGATGAGTGATCAAGCAGTGGATACTGTCAGCCATTTTGTTATTGCTGTATCTCTTCAGAGTGTACTCCACCATATGTGATCCTGACATGTGTTCCCATTTTGCTGTCTTTCAGGAAAAATGTATGCAAGATGCCAGGGCACTTTTATGGTTGCTGAGAAGGATATAATCCTGGAAGACCTCCATCAACACCATGAACTATTACTGTCCAGGGGGAGGCAAAACAGGGAACAGCAGTCAGCATTACATACTGACCTGGTATGTGATGTTAATGCCGTCGGTCACCAGAGCAGGACATATGAGCAGGTTTGACACTGTGAGACTGACTTGATAAATGCTGCATGTAGAAGAGCAGCAGATGTGGCCGGGATCATGGTACCACCAGTGGAGGGCCTGCAGTGGAACAACCACTCTCAACGAATGAGGAATTACTGGTGAACCTAGGAACTTATGACAACTCCTAGGCATCCATCACACCATATATCATGGATGTGGGTGCCACAGTTTCCACGCCAGAGAAGCATCCAGGTAGGCTTAGTTTGATCAGCATTGGAATACCATAGCTTTCAATATGACAGGGTGTAGATACTTTTACGTGGATGTCAGGTGTTTGTTCATTTTTTTTGGGGGGGTAATTGCAGTTTGAATCTTATGCTCAGATTTTGACCGACATAACAATTAACAAAGTTTCTGTAAATGTGAGATATATGGATGTGTTAGCCTGTTATTGTTCAACATGCAGTGGTGTTTACATTACTTCTCCCTCAACTTTTCTCAGGTCCATCAGGAATCGGAGAGGGCCATGGTCCTGCTCCTGCTAAGCACAACACTGTTTTGTTACAGGTGTAGATTTATTGCAATGTATTCCCTAAAGTTTAATCCCAGGCCTGCTGGCTGGATTGATGTACTGTCCGCATGATTGTCAACTGTACAGATGCTTTCTGACTGTACGCACTTTAAAGTCATACCTCTGCCTTGTAGGTGTAACCACACTCATAGATGTGACAGTATTGTCAGGACATTACAGATTGCCATATGAGTTAACTGTGCAGAGTGTTGATAAGTGTCAACAGTGTACCTCATTGTTGCTGATGAGACTGTTGTTTAAAGAGCTTTTATTTACAAGTAATTACAGACGTTTGTTGGAAAATAATGTACACCAAACTGGAACACCACTGCAACCAATACACTAGTAACTAAATAAGTATGCCACAGAAAACTAGATGGAGCACACTCTATTAGTAAATTCAGCTCTAGCAGTTAAGTGCTTTCATCTCCAATGGGACTTACTCAGAACTGCTGTAAATACAAGTAACCTTACTTAAATATAATTCTAAAAATCACATGACAAAACAGCTGATCTATTAACTTAATTTAAAAGTTATTACACCCATACAAAACTTCCATTTAAAATATATGATAAATATAAAAACTTTAAGAATACATATTTTTAATCAACATTCCAAACTCTTAAGCTTAAGTACAGGGGTAACAGAACAGGCTTTGTTTAAACATGGGGTAACCTGTGCATTTAAACTAAGTTGCCACATAATTTCCATAACTAATAAATGTTCTTCAATAATCCTAACCCTTACATCTTTTTTATCTGTTCAACCACTCTATATCTAAAATAATGGGTGGAACATAATGTCCTTGTGTCCTACTAGATGAGGTTGTTAGTTAAACAGGTCTGTAATAGTGACAACAATGTATACAGCTTAACATATATTGCAACATAGTACTGCAGAGTGTAATAGTGCACGCATTACTGTACTGCTTTTCCCTTTTGTTATCACAGGTGACCAATAGGGTTGGTTTCTGTCTCCTTCACAACCGGATACCAATGTCTCTTCTGACTCTAATGATGATGGTGGCCAAAGTGAGGCACAGGTGGGGGTTGCAGGGGCTGAATCTGTTCCAGAGGTTTACATTCATCTTCTGCCTTCATTGTCACTGTACACATTCCATGTGCCTACACATACCCAGTCCACAAATGCCACCAATATTGAACAGTCAGAGGGGGGATATTGAACTGGGAAGTGTGGCAACTATGGCTGCAGTGAGTGTTGATACTGACCATAGCCAAAGAAATGGTGAGGTTCCACACAGTCAGACTGATAGGGGTGCTTGTAGGAGGTCTGCTGTCCTTCCACCACCTGTTGCAGGTGTCTCATTATAGATCACTCATTGTATATTTTGGGCAATCAGGGAGGCACAGGCACATTCCGAAAGGAACTCCAGATGAATGCTCAGGGTTATGAATCCAGCACACTCTGAAATCTGTGGTGATACCCTGGATTGGTTCGCTGATGCAATGGAAAGATGTTGTTCTGAGACAGATCACACACTATCTGTCTTGGAATGCACATTGTCTGTGAAGGAATATCTGGTTGGCATTGTGTCAGACTCGTGGAAGTAGATCAGCAACTACATCTGCTAAAAGTCCATGTGGTCATGCACAAAACACTCCCTTAGTGGCAGTACATCAAGTGCTCCAGAGGTTAGTGTGCTGTTCACGCCAAGATGTAGCAGGCAATGGGCTCATGGTACTGGGCATTCCCATGGAGGACATGGTCCCAGCAGACAGTATTCACCATCAGGTAGTACCATGGCTTCTGCCCCTGGGCATGGAGGTGGCAGTGCGACTCCTTGCAGAACCAGTTCCCATTTTAGGGTGGTGGAGACAGTGAACTGTTGGCTCTACCATGCAAAGTTCAAAGTTGTCCAAGATACAGACATATATGGCTAGCACTGTGCTTGTCTGTGTTTACCCACACACTCACACACCACTTTCACAATCAGGTGACCTACAGACACACACAGCACATTTCCATGGCCCTTCTTGCCTGCTTCCCTTCCTGACAAACACACATCCATTCAACCTTTTTTTTTTTTCAAAAAACTTTTTATTGAATTTTAAAACATTGAAATAAGAATACAACAACAACAAAACTAAATTAAAATACATATTTAAAAAGTGAAAAGTTAGGAGATAATTATGATATCACATCTTTTGTATGATAGATTGTTTTATCTCAATACTATCTGAAAACATACAATATCTATGTACATCATATACTAGTGTCAACCAAGAAATATATCAAAGTAGGTATAGGACTGAAATAAAGCAGATATGGGGATATAAAGGAGACTGGGGTCTATAAATCCCAAAAGGAAAGTAGCCACCTAATCACTATTAATAATATGTAACACCTTTTCAATAGCTTTGTTGATATTAGTCAACTTCTTGGGACTTTTCACTAACACTTTCTGCGCACTAATATATGTACAGGCTAAGATTTTAAAATTATTCCAATTCATTTTAGTACGATCTAGCCAATTTTGGGTGATGTAGAGTTTTATAAGTGAACATATGTAGATTAGCACTTGTGTATCCAATTTGGAGAGGTAAATATTTGGTATGTGTAATATTGCAATCTCCCAGGATAGGGTGGATTTGTGATATCCCATTTTCTGTAAATGGACTTTTAGGGAAGTCCAAAGTTTGTGTGAATGGTGACAAGACCAAAAAATATGTAGAAGATCTGCATTAGGGTGAGAACAACAAGAACATGAGGCCGGTTTATTGGCATCAAATTTGTTAAGTTTAGAAGGAGTAAAGTATGCATTATTATTAATCATTAATTGAGTGTAGTAGAGTTTTTTGAAGGGCGAATATTCTAATGTATTTTTAATAGCTGAGAGTTTCTGTTTTGTAGATATATGAGAATTGTGTTTGTCCCAATAATTAGAAAAGAGACAATCTGTATTATGAATTATCTGATTTATAAGATTATAAGATTTGGATAACATTTTCTCTGGAAGTGTAAGGATTTGTATAACCACTTTATAATTAGTGAGATCTGTGTTGTCTATTTTGGTGTGAAGAAACTTAGCATTGATAATATCTCTCAATTGACGTAAAATAGTTATATAATTAGCATTAACCTTAAGAATTTTACGTAAGTTGGTGAGGGTTTCATTTTTGTATTGTATCAGATCCCAAACAGTAAGATCCTTAATCAGGGGAAAACTTGAAAGATTAATAGGTATGTTGTCTAAGTTAATATTTGGGTTTAAATGGAGAGGTTGCATTAATTGAAATATATTTTCTAACTTGACAAGTTTTATCAGTTCTTGAAAAGCATTGATTTTTTGTTTTAAAGAATTAGGGATTTTTAAATTATTCATGACACCTGATGAAAGAAAAGGAAGAGCTAATGGATTAATATTTTTTGTTAGAATGTGCTGATACCATAATTTTGTCCAAATAGGGTACTGATTATGCCTCTCCGTATTAGTATTCAAAATGGATAATAGTTTATTTGCCGAGATAATCAAATAATAAAGATGAAAATTCAGAAGACCAAGTCCTCCCCTACTTTTAGGAAAAATCAATTTAATGTAAGAAATTCTTACCGATTTGGGAAACCATAAGAAACTAGCCATTAGTTTATTAATTTTTGAAAAAAAAGATTTTGGAATTAACTGGTCCACAGCATTGAATTGAAATAACAATCTGGGAAGTATATTAATTTTAATCATTGCTGCTTTTGATAAAAGTGATAAATTTAGTAATTTCCATCTATTCAAATCAAGTATAATAGACGACCATACTTTAGCTAAATTATTTTGAAAAGTGGAGAGACCATTATGATTTATAAGAATCCCCAAATATTTAAAATTCTGAACTATCCGGAAAGCAGAGTCGGGAAATAAATATGATTTGTGGGCTAGTGGATTTATGGGGAAAATATATGTTTTTTGAGTGTTAATCTGGTATCCTGAGGCCTCTGAAAATCTTTCAATAGAACCAATTAATTTTGAAAGGTCTGAGCAAGGTGTTTGAAAATATATTACAAGATCATCTGCAAAAGCCGAGAAACATACTTTAGTGTTAAGAATTCTAGGAATCTTGTGAAAGGTATTTTGAGATATATATAATAGCAAAGGCTCTATGTATAAATTAAATAAAAAAGAAGATAATGGGCAACCTTGCTTAGTACCATTGCTGATCTTTATGCTTTTGGATACTTTCCTATTTATATAAAGAAAGGTAGAGGAATCTTTATATAAGATTTTAATGAAGTCTATATAGGTAGATGGTATATTGAAGCAAGACATAATATGAAAAAGAAAATCCCAATTAACCCTATCAAAAGCCTTAGCAGCGTCAAGAATCAGTGCATACATCGGATTTGGGTCATTTTTAGCAAAGTGTATAAGAGAATCAATTGTCAAGGTATTATCCCATGAATGTCTGTGTGACATAAAGCCTGCCTGTTCCGAAGAAATCAAGAAAGGTAAAACATTTTTCAGTCTAAAAGCAAGTAAAGAAGCTAAGATTTTAATATCAATGTTAATCAAGGAAATAGGTCTATAATTGTTGGGATCGGATTTTTCTTTATCTTTTTTCAAAATTAAAATAGTTTTTGAGGTGTTCCAGTGTAAGTCCGATATACCATAAATCATTATGTAATTAAAGATTTCCAAAAGAAGGGGTGTAAGCACAGATGTGTAAGTTTTAAAAAATTCAGATGTGAAACCATCTGGTCCCGGAGATTTACTAGTCTTGAGTCTACCAATGGCTTCCGATATTTCTTTAATAGTCAATGGGGCAGAGAGTGCATTCTTTTGTTGATCATTTAACCTAGGAAATTTAATAGAGGATGCAAAGTTCGCTATATGCTGTTTAACCCTTGGTTTATTTTCCTTAGAATATATCTCTGAGAACAATGATGTAAATAATTGCATGATTTCCAGATCAGTATTATAAATCTTGTTATTATATTGTAATGATGAAATTCTGGGAAGATATTGATTACCCTTAATTATTCTAGCTAGCATTTTAGAAGGAACTTGTGCCCATTCAGAATATGTAGCTAAGAGCCTTTGCTCTGATATGGTAAGGTTATGCTGATGTAAAAGCAATAGTTCTTTTTGGGAGCTTAACAATAGTTCATATGCAGCGGAATTAGAATTCACTCTATATTGATTTTCCAAGGTTTGAATTTTTAATTTTAACTGCAGTTCTTTGTTTCTATATTGTTTTTTAAAATATGATGCCTTATTAATTAGTATACCTCTAAGAGTAGCCTTACATGCCGCCCATTGTATGTCTAATGGAATATCTGATGTGTCTAAATTAAGATATGTTTCCTTTATTGTTTCAGTTATTAATTTATGTATATTTTCGTTTGAAAGTAAATTGTTATTCAATGTCCAGCTATTATATGAATATGCATCTAATGTATTTGCAGTCAGACTAATCCCAAGAGATATTCTAGAGTGGTCAGAAAAGAATCTGGGCTCAAGGGAATAATCAATTTTCCTATGTGTAAGAGAGTTAGAAATAAGGAAAAAATCCAATCTTGACCATGTCTTATAGCATTTTGAGTAATATGTGAAGATGTCTTTTCTGTCATATTGTCTTGTAAGAGAGACAGGGTCTGTAAGGCTAAGATCCATTATTATTTCTTCCAAAGCAATGGATGCTTGGAAATTATACGAGAGGGATCTACTAGTGCGGTCAGTGTCAGGATTAATGATAGCATTCCAATCCCCCCCTAAAATAAAATAGTGGTCTTTAAAAGAAGAAAGAATATTAAAAATCTGTACAAAGAAGATATGTTGTTGTTCACAAGGACCATATAGGTTAAAAAATATAATTGGTTTATCAATATTGTGAAAACAGGAGATAATGTAACACCATCTTCCATTTACATCATATTTCACATCAGAAATGGTTCCCTGGAAATTGTTTTTAATTATAATGGCCACCCCTCTTGATTTTGGACTATTACCAGCTGCTACTATCAACTTAATCCATTTTTTGTTTTTTCCTTTATCAAAGTCTTCTCTATTTAGATGCGTCTCTTGTAGAAAGCATATATTAGCCTGTGACTTAAATAGAAGATGAAACAGTAAGGATCTCTTGTTTTTATTTTGCAATCCTCTCACATTCCATGAGTCAATAATTAAGGTCATTCTCTTAAATAAAAATAAATGTAAAAAATTTGTCTAAGGTTTGACAAAATGTATTAATAACTATATATATTGGCCCCTTATAATTATTATATTGTAACTTAATGGCTCTCAAAAAAAAATTGTTATAAAAATCCTATAATATTCCTTCCCAAATACCCCGGTGCCTAACCACCCACCCCTTACTAGAGAAGGAGTAAATGAGAGAATCAAACAAGTGGTTTTGGTTAACACTATCAATATCAATTGCATCAAACTATCATAAGAAGCTATATATGAAAGCCTAACTAAACATAAAAACAATATTATAATATCATACATATATACAAATCTATCTAAATTCAAGATGTCCAACATACTAAATCCCTATTCAAATATTTAAAATACAAGCTCCTATTTTAAGTGAAAGATACAACAATTTTAAAGAATTTCCTCAATAACTCAAAGAGAAAAGAAAACATTTTTGTTTAGTACAATCAACATCACATTCCAGACATTAAAATGAATCAAGTGTACATAGATTACCATATTTGAAAATAAAAGGAAAATAAATTTAACATTACCCTACATATATTAGCAGGAAATAAGTTTACAAATCCCCATCATACTCTCATTTAAATTATTTAAATAAAACATTTAAGTGCACAAACATATATAACATGTTCCTATTATAAACACATGACCCTGCACATGCTCTATTAATGTTTTAACTATATATTCATATGTATAAACCAACAGATACATATAAACCCCATGCTGTGTTTATTGCTGTGAAGACTGCAATTTGACAACTTGTCCACCAAAATTAAAGCCAAAGTTCAACAAAAATGTAACAGTGACTCTTATTAGTGTTAAAGCAACACACCATGGTAGACAGCATCAGAATATATGATGAGACCAAATGAGTGTATCAGAAAACAATTCACATTACTGCCTTAAGCAGAACATGAATTCTAACATGAATTAGTAAACAAAGTCATTATTCATAAATAATGATCTGAAATTCGATGTTTCAAAACACTATCTCATTCTAATGTATTTAATGCTGAAAAAGATAGAAATAAAGTAATTGAGATAGAATGGGGAGAATAATTCAATCAATTCAGCACTATAAGTCATTTGTGTAAAAGAAAGCATGTACTCAGGTCATGTGAACACAATGCAGATAAAGCATTGTGAAAAATGCATTGTTGGGAATGGAAACTCAAATGTGTGACCGAAAAATTGCTATTTGTAATGCTTTTTTCATTGAAATTTGCCAGTTATATTTCAGTCCTTACATACTGGCACATAACACTGCCGATACTTGTGGACTTCTTATCGCTAAATAAATGAACATTGTGATTAGAGGTCTATCCCCCTTATGTCATGTAATTACTCACAACAATCAGGAACTTCTAATCTTTTACCTTGCAAACTACAAAAATAAATTATATCTACCTATACATAACAATGACTAGAGTGTGAAAATGAGCTATCTAAGCAAATACACAACAAGAAAAATGAATGTCCACATGTGATATTAAATAAACCAAATTTTACATAAGCCTATGCGTAGTCAAAAGTAAATCTATTCACCCATCTTCACACAATTCTCTCATTGCTGTGATGACTACCTTCAATTTTATTTCTATCAGTTACGCTAGGCTTTCTAGACACATTCACCTGATGTGAAGCTCAGCTGAAGAGCAAAAGACTAATTAAACAAACATTGCTCCGACATATTTTTTAAATCGAGCTTGAGCAATTCAAGCTAAACTGTCTTCTGTAAAAAGGAAAGACAACCACTGCATGCTATTCTAACATGCTGGCTACATCTTCGCCTACCCCCAATATCATTTAAACAGAAAACATGCAACTGCTTTAGGCGTCGGGAATCGGAAGAGCATTTAACACAGCAGCCAAACAGCAAGGCTGCGGACGGATCTGTATGATTCTGAGATCAAGGGATGTATCCGCAAGTGCTGTTATGACAGCATGCAAAGAAAAGCAAAGAAACAAACGGGTTACTCTCAGGGTAAACTGCAATATATTTTGATGTTTGCATAAACTAATTAAAACAGTATTCAGACTGTAAAAATTAAATATAACACTTGGGGAACAAGGTCTTATCAGTCCGCTGTGGTGCCTAAACAGGAGATTCTATTCGTATTTCAGAAATACAACAAACACAAGTTGCAGCAGACAGAGTATGAATCACAGTATTATAACTTATAATGGTTGACATGAATAAAGTTACCTTACAAATTATTTCATATACTTTCGGCTGCTGTGTTTCAGTTCCAGTATATCTCTATTTGTCGACGTAACACCAACATTATGCAGCGTTCTCTGTATGCTAAGATATGACTAACGAACCAATGACAGATATAACTGGACCAGACACTATTAATAGCTAGATGTAAAAAAAAGAAAAATACATAGTTTAAACCATATATACAAATAAACGCTGTAGACCAGAGCCTTCATTCAAAACGAATCCAGCGGATGTCCTCGGTGAATGATGACGTCACAGCCAACCTCGGAAGATCCATAGAAGGTGCGTGGCTAAGTAAAAACAGCAGCTGTTGAAAGAAACAGAAAAATCTTCACCCTGGCCAGCCTCGAGAAGCGCAAGTTCTCCCTCCAAAATGCTTACAGCTGACACAGGGCACTGAACTTTTTAAACCTGGAAAATAACAAGCACACTACTTTGCAATATACAAATGTAATTGCAATGCTTATTAAAAATCAGAAGCCAACACCACATTCCTGAAAAATATATGTTCACAATGAAATCAATATCTACCTGAAAAAGGGGGGGGGGGACCAAATAAAAAATACAATATTTATATATATATATATATATATATATATATATATATATATATATATATATACTTTCTGCACATCCATAACTAAAATAAAACTGAGTAACAAATGGCAGACATTTCCTAAAGGAACATAGTATTAACAGAAAAACATCACATTTGAAACCAATTGAGAAGTGAAATATTAGGAGACAGAGTCAGGAAGCTTTTTGAATACTTTAAAAAATATATCTTTTGCTTCCTTAGAATCAGAGCATATAAACCTTTTATCATTAAATGTAAAAGACAAGGTATTAGGATAAGACATGCGGAATCTTATCCCTCTCTTTATCAAATCTGCACAATAGGGAGAAAGTTTTTGTCTGTTTAGTTTTATTTGAGAAGGAAGATCTTGTGAAAATGATAGTTTATGAGATTTCCATAGAAACTGTTTTTTACTTTTAGCTGCTTCCAGAATTTGAAAAGTGTCTTGAAAGTTTAATAATTTAGTATAGATAATCCTTGGTGAAGAAGAATCTTGACTTGCACGTAATGCTCTGTGAGCTCTTTCTACAGTTATAGTTTTTGAGGATGTTTCACAGTTTAACAATGTTTCAAAGATGTTCTTAGTCACAGATAACAAACTTTTATTATCATAAGATTTTGGCAAACCACGAATAATGATGTTATTTCTACGACTCCTGGCTTCTAAGTCAATCATTTTAGCTTGTATTTCAGAAATAACTTTATCTTTAGACTTTAGGTCACTTTCTAGTGAATCAGTTTTTATCTCTAGAGCTGAATTTCTATTTTCAATTATATCTATTCTGTCATTTATTTGCTTTAAAGTTTTACTAAAGTCAGCAAATTGTTCTGAGAAGTTTTGAATAGCACTTTGTATAGGTTTTAGTGCTAACTTTAGTTCATCTAAATAAAAATTTGAGTCATTCAAGTCTTTGTTACTTACTTTAGAAGTATCAGGAGATGATTTAGATGTTCTCAATCTTTTTGAAGAAGTATCTTTTTCAGGTGAGAGCATTGAAGAGAATTTGGCCTTCGTAGGCTGAGTCTCCATGGAGTCAGATTTAGTAGCCATGCCCAGAGATGAGGTGCTGATAACAGGATGTCAGATTCAAGGAAAATTCTTAAGCAGCAGTTGACCAAATCAGATGAGACACAAAAACTGTTCTGAGGTAAAATATATCCCAAGGTAAAATGTCCAAAGATAAAAATATTCCAAATGTATGGAAAAAGGTTTGTAAAATCTTTTTTTGAAAAAAACTGAGGAAAAAGATTATTACAAAGTTGTAAAAAAAAGAGAGATGATACAAATCTGTGAGGAGCTCAAAGAATAGGGACTAGTCTAGTCGGCAGCCATCTTGGAATCAACACCTATGTACATCCATTCAACCTATTGGGTTAGCCTAGGCTTCCTACACCCCTATATGATACTTTGTGCATGTGATAATAACTGTGCCAAGTCCCTGTCATCCTCATCATCGATGCAAGGAAATGGAACTATGCGTCTGATGCACAGTCTGACTATATAAATTTCTGTGTATTTGTGTAATCCATTGTTGCCTTTGACATGCCACTTGTAGTGCTCACTGACATATAGTGTATGCTGACATATGTAATGAGTAAAACACATCCTGTTGTATACCTTACATTGTATGATGTCATAATGGCTGTATACCAACACAATGAAAGGTGTCTCATGGACCTGCTTATGTTTCAGTTTCAGAATTCTGTATGAGACACCTATAGATACACAATTACAATAAACCCATAAATGTCACAGCACACAATGGAAAGTCAGAACTGAAGAAATATGTCTTCGGAAAGGTACAGCACTATAGGCTCATATGTGTATAACAGGCTAACAAGGACAATGATTTCATTCAGCCTACTCCTGCATCCTTAATCTATGACAAGGTCTGATACCCTTGATAAGTGTCAGCATGATTTCAGGAGCTAACACATCTACAAGCTGTAGTGATGGAAATGAACTATCTATAATTTTCCTGTGTGCATTACAGACATTTGTCCTACACCAGGTATGATTGTCTTGTTCCGCATCCCATTGTGTAACTTGCACATGATGTATATTACAGCAGAAGTGTGCTGCACATGCATGGGGAGCCTGTTACATAGAGGGTGTAGTGTGTGGGTTACATACCTTTCTCTCTAGCATGTACAATTTATACCACAGTTAAGGTATAGGTGTGTAGAACAGCTAATACATGTGTTAGCCCTGTCTTGGATATACAGGAGGTACACAGTGGAATATTTCACCTCCCTGTATGGCAGCCATACACCTCCCTCCAAAGCGTGTAGGATACAGACTACACATGTATGGTCCTGACATGGACTGCACTGGACATGTTGTCTACAATATGTATTGTTTTATCAAGGAATCTGTGTGTCTGCTACAGTTGTAAGATATGACTGTGTAGTGACATAGCAAAGGTGCCACATTCAGTGTAAAAATGACAGTCTGGGATTTACATGCTATACCTTTCTGTATAGGTTATACAAAATTAAATGGATCCCCACATCTTACCCACCAGTGAAAGTCAAAGGCTACATTTCTCTCTGTGTCCATAAGTCCATGAGTAATGGTTCAACTGTGTGCAGTGTGTGGAAACTACTATATATTCCAGGGGTGGATGACTTCCAAAAGGATAGTATTGTGCATTTCTTGGCATTTACTATTTGTCAGTGGCTCTGACAACAACTGAATGTGTGTCTCAACCCATCCTGGATAACTGTTGGTTCTGTGTGGGATTCAGTGTCATCTCCTAATTTGCAAGCATCTGCAAATGTAGTCAGTCAGAGGTCACTGACAGTGGCCATGACTGCAGAGAAAAAAATGGGAAGCAGGGGTACTCCATGAATGATTTGTGAGGAAATCCTCTGATGACTGGCCTCATTGTAGCAGTAGACTACCCAATTATATCTTCACAGATAATTGACTATCCACCAGCTGACATACTACTTTTTAAATAACATATGCAGTTTTTCAGCAATACCTGATGGCCTAATATTGTCAAATGTCTTGTCAGGCCATGGTATGTGGAGTGAGTCATATACCCTTCATCCATGGCATAGTTTAACAGTGAATGAGGTCCACCAGTTAGGGTAGGCATGCTCTGTCCTTGATCAAAATAAACTGTGTTTGGTACAGTGTCTGTAGGTGTATGACATTGTTACTGATCATTTCCATGATAACTCATGACATGGCTTTAAATATATGACTGAGAAATCTGGAGACAGTGCGTGACACTACATGCTAGTTGTCCTCTGTGCAACTATCTATTGCAGGTACTTACATCATGTTCTCCAAGAAAATAGTCATCCAAGGTGTCTGTGTCTGTACAGAGCACAGACAAACAATGGAGGGGAAAGGTAATACATACAGCTTGTGAAAGTAAGGTGGGAGGTTTTGCATAGATATTCTTCAGTTGGACATTACTCAAGCAGTGTGTACTGAAAGTACATAACTACCTTGTGAAGAATGTGGAAAGCAGGGGAGGCCCCTGAATTGCTGGTGCCTGGCTACTGCTAATGCTGCTCTCACTACAACCATTCTGTACTGGGATAACATGCGCCAGTACTTTTTCTGTCAGCAAAAATAAAACGTTACTATGAAGCTCATGATGAGAAGTGGGGCACAGCCTGTTAGTTCATCCACATAGTTGTCCCACATCATGCAAGGCACTGTAGGCTTCATATACCCTTTTCAAGGTAGATGTCTTGATTAGCAGCCTGAGCAATCGGTTGACTTTGCATGTATGATCCCTTATGCCTTCTTCTCCAGGGTTGGTGGTGTTTTACTAGGGTACTGCCCAGATGATAATTGGGAGCACAGCTGTAGCATCACAATACAATGTGCAATGTCCAGTGACATAGAAATCCAAGGTTGCGCAGTGGTGGTGATCCACATTATGTGACAATTTCACCACAATTCATGCATTCCACCCTTCAAAAGCTTAATTGTGGATATCTGAATGACATGGCTCTGAGGCCTACTGCAGAGGAGTGGCCACCTTTGGACAAAGTTTGTCAACCTGCCACATGCCCTACGTATGTCATACCTTACAGTTATGTACCCAGAACACATTTGTGTTCCGACATCATGTCACACAACATCCAGATTGCTGTCTGGTTGCTTGACAGACATTGTAGACTTGCCAGGCCAAAGTCATGTCTGCAAAGTTGAACAAGTCCTCTGTGCATGCACATACATCCACATCTTCACTGAAAGGAATGCCTACAAACACTGTGTTTCAGGCTGTCAACTCTAAGGGTGTAGCAGCATGACCATAACTTTGCTGATCTTGCACAGTGTCACATTTGTAGATATGGTATTGCAACCAAGCTTACTAACAGGATTATAGTTAATCAAAGGGCACAGGCCTTACAAAGTAATGTAATCACACAGCCATATTATGTCACACTGTCAGGTGCTATGTTATCTTAGGGAACCTACATGTTACATTTCACCATCTGCATGACACTGCCTCATGATGGCCTGTTATGAAGTACACAAAAGCATGACTATATTGCTAATATCATTATCAATGACTGCTGATGACATGTGGAAAGTGTCCGCACCCTTCTACTCCCATGCCACACAAACACAATGTGTGAGACATGTGACTGTATTACAAACCTTGATTCTATGGTGTCTCCCACACCAGTCGGTACATATGGCAATGAGCATTTTGTCAACATGCACAGCTCACCTCCTGCTCCACCCACACCCACAGCACACACACCTGATGGTATGGAGCTCTTCACCAGACACATTCCCAAACAACAGGCACTTCAGAAAACCATATGCAAGCTCAGTACACATAATCATACCCCTGGAGACCACAGTACATATAATAGCTTATGCACCACTGTCTCACCAGTCAAACACCTGAGGCAAACCACAAAATCAAACCTATTGTTCATAGGTGATTACATCATGAGACACATTGATGTCTGTGTCACCAGGCTACATATGGGGAAGGCCACAATTAGCAGTCTGTTGTTTAACCCAATACACCATACCACACACTGATGTAAGTCAATGAATCTCAGGTAACATACTGATGACATAATGGTTCCTGCAGGTGTGTACACCTCAGGACATACGTCACTGGACTGTATGCATTCACATGACTGAGCTTAGGCACTCTGTGTCTCTCGGGGGTATGCCCATAAGTTTCAGCTGCATTTGACCCTCACCTAGGGTGATGATTCAATACACATGGAAAATGATGGATGTCAATAATTGCCTTACCATGTGGTGTCATTAGAAGGGGATTCACTACATGCCCGCTGGGATGACTTGCTCAACACACCTCAATGGTCTGCCAGAAATGATCTTCATCTGTCACCCCTGGGATGTTGAGTACTGGCCATGGCTGCTGACACCCCACAGTGCATCTTATAGGCACTGTTTGGAGGGAAAACTTTCCAATGAAAATGTTAGCTATATACGACATCATGGTTATACTGCTACATGTTAGGAATGGTAACACTTAACCCCACTCTGTGGAAGTTGTCTCCACCTTGGAATATGCAGACATTTGTGCAGTCACAGAAATGTGGGTCAAGGCAGTGGACACCATCACAGCCAGACTAGAATGTCCTTCCACATGTGTATACCCCAAACTGACAGTGTCTAAGGTAATACAGGCAGTGTGTACATATTCATTAAGGATAGATACACATGCAGAATGGTGAACTTTGTGATTTCCCAGAGACACTGCAGATGCTATTCATGGCTGGAAGGGCACTTAATCAAGCCTTTGTCAGCTACAGGAGCAGCTCCATGAATCCAGACACCTGTTGTGCTTATTTGAATGTACTTGTGTCTATCAAGATACATCAGTACACCATGGTTTGGGGTTACATTAAGTAACCACCAACTGTGTTGGTTTGTCATGCATAAGCTCACTTGCCCAAAGGTTAGTCCATGTCCTTCACTACCCTGAACCAGTGGTGTGACATCCCCACAAGGGGAGCCAATGTACTGCATTAGGTGTTTACCAATATGGGTGACCACTGCAGTCCCTCCACTGTGAGGTCCTCCCTGGTGAGATCTGACCACAGATCAGTCTCATTAAAACTAAGTTTCATATGTACACCCTTTCCTGCAGAAAATATAGTAATAAACATCAACAAAGCAATTTATTACCTCCTAGGGATGGTTTGCATAGCTTGGATGCACCTCCCCCCTCAGATGGGACAAGCAAGTATACAGAGCTCTACACCAATGCTTTATGCAAGCATCAGTAAAACTGTATAGACCTGGCTGTACCTGATGGGGGAAACAAGCTCCTTATGGCACAGCAAACCTGCCTGGTGCACAATTGCCATTAGCAGGCGGGACAATAAGAGGTGGACATTGCTGTGTGACAGTTTGAGTGAGGTTGCCCCCCTAAAATGGAGGCACACCCTCCTCAGCTAAAACAAGCATGTACTATTGATGTGACATTGTACAGAAACAGTATGTGACCAAATTAGCCTCCCCCACAAAGGACAACCACAATCCACAGTGTAACTACATGCGTAACCTCAGAGGAAAGGCCCAGATTGTTGGTGAACTCATATTTAATGATAACACATATAATGAGTCTGTAATCAGACAACTTCACTCCCCTTTCCCCACCATATGTCACATCACATCTCTACAACCTGCCCATGCCATCTATATCTACAAAGCAGGTTGTAAATGGCCTCTCTACAGAGGAAACATAGACTCTATTGGACATGCTAATATCCCAGGCTGCATCCTATATGGGATCCAGCAAGCATTACTAACACCATTGGAAACTCCTTGCAATCATACTGTAACCACTGGCTGCATACCAGCTGACTGGACAATGGCAAGTATTATCCCCTTGCACAGAGGTGGTGCATCCACTGGCCACCACAACTATAGACCTATTTGCCTGAGTAGCCATATCTGTCAGCCTGTGGAGCAGATCATCACTGAACTGATCAGCAAAGAAAAATATGTAATCTACAAACAGTTGACCATACACAGTTTGGATTTCTGAAAGGAAGATCATGGCTGTTAAACCTGGTGGACATGTCTGAGGCAATCATCAGGGAGATGGATGAGGAGACATCAGGCATACAACCCCGTGGACTTAGCCAAGCCATGTGACTATATCCCCTACTCAGGCATCATTGACAAATCACCCAATTAGGCATCAATGATAATATCATTATATCGGTCACTAAGTGGCTCACTGATGGAACACATACTCAGAATAGGGGACTCCACCTCCAATAGCTGATCTGTATACTGCAGTGCTCAACAGGGCTCAGTCCTGGGTCCTCTACTGCTTGGAATCCATTTGACCACTGTACAAGCAAAACCTGAATGTTTGTGAATGACAACGATGGCTGATGCCTGCAAAGTGTGAGTGTTCATAGAATCTGTGAGTTATGTCAATACTCTACAAGAGGGTATTGCTGAAAAAATGCCTCTTGACATACTAATGGCCATAAACTCCATGCAAATATCTCTGCAGTATCATTAACATTTGGTAACACCTATGTTCCTGGTAAGCAGCATATCAGTAGCAACACCTGATTTACACACTCAGGGGTGATACACCATGACAGACAGGCCAGGCCATACAGGTTTACACATAATGTACAACACCATGTCTCCCCAGTGGTAAGAAGGGAATCATATGTCATACCTGAGGGCACTGTCACCCAAAATGTAGTCATAACCTCCATGTACTCTTCCCTCAGCATGCCAATATTTGAGTGCAATGGCCATTTTGTAATGTACCTTTCCAAGCACTGCTCGAAATTGCACATAACACAATGGTTCCTCACAAGGCAACTTCATGTATTCAGTATCTGTCCAATGGGTATCATCTGAAATCACCGTCATTGTAGCCTGTGGCACACAGAATACTCAGAGGTAATCTCTGCTTTGCATAGGGGGCAATGCGTGACTCTGCTTGAGTGGAAATACTGAATATTTGTAGGTGGTATGGTACATGGATTACTCACTCTCAGGACATTAACCTGGTATGTGACATTAGTAATACATGCTGGTGAGATCTGTCTAGCAGACTTTTACAAACCTTTGCAACAGACTCCTGCCTAATGCCAAACAGAGCACCTTATTTGGCCTTGTCAAATGCCATCTGTATGAGTGGCTGGGTGACTGTTATTTCACCACAGGGCTTCTACCTCTGTCCCTTGTGCACAAGGGCAATACCTGCTGATAGTGTAACTAAGGGTAAAAACTTGGCTAGGATTGTAAGGGCTCTAGGGCCATTATGCTACTAAAGTTCAAAGATCCTATGATTCCATAAGCTGATGTAAAATGCTCAAGCAGCCACCCACACAAAGATGGCTGCATTGAGGACAGCAACACTTCCAGTTAATGCTTTCAGGATACTGCACAACATACACAGTCCTTAGGACATCTTATGCTTGATGACATCAGCAGGCCTAACTGTGGTCAGGCATTTGGAGGCCCACATCAGCTGCTTCAATCAATATACTGCAAAACCATGCTTCTTTCTAACTCACTGCAGTGATCATATTTATGTTCTATGGAGCTACACACACACCAAGTGGGCTGGAGTGAGATTAGAACCCCTTCTGGTCTAGTCTTATACAGAATGGATCATAGTACTTATCATACATGCCACAGCTTACATCTGACATCACCATGGCAGCTGGTAGTCCTAAGGTAGATGACATCTGCAGGCCTTGTAAAAGAGGGCAGTTTGGAGGCTGACATCAACTTACAGGGCCAAAATGTGCAGAACCATTGCAGTTTGGTAGTTAATGAGGGATTCTCAGTCACTTTGCAGGGGGATGTATGCACATACGCACTGAGTGTTCTGGAGTGAGATTAGAATCCCTACTTACCTAGTCTTACACACTATAGATCACAGTACTTATCACATGCACCACAGCTGACATTTGTATTTTACATGACTGCAGGCAAACTACTTGTGGACTACATAAACTAGGCTTTTGTTGAACAGTAACTGTGGCCTGCAGAGTGATATTGCATTGTTGCTTTGTACTGTTATCTGCATCTAGGAGCCTATCAGTCAGATAACTATTATTTATCCCAGCTATGTGGCTACAGATACCAGTTTGGCCATATGTGGCTGTTTGCATTTGGATGGGGAAACCTATGGACAGGAACAATGTGCCCTGTCCATGCATGCATAGACAATATTATACATTACACTACCTGTTGCTCTATATGTGGTGACATCCAGCAGGCACAGGGGTCTGTAGGTAAGTGCATTATGTACTGTTGAGCCCTTACTTTGGATCCTTTCAGTGGCATTATAGATGTGTGATACTGCAGTTTTACTCACCATCATCAGGGTATTTTATTTATTTATTTTTGTATTTTACATTTGTTGACCGGGCTGGTCCATCCAGATATATGTCCATTTTCAGCAGAGACCTGGGGAGAAAAGCTCCAACGAACACAACTATTAGTTATTTTACATAACTGCTTTTAAAAATACAGGTGCATCACAAATTCTTAGCAATTCTTTACATTTATTTACATTGCTGGTTGAAGAATTTTTATACATGAACTGAATTGGGTAATAATATAGGTAGATGTTTGTAATGACATGAGATTAATATATGAAAACACACTCTCTTTATAGGTTAACAGAGGAGCACCTACTTGGTACAGAAAGAGTACCATGTACCCAGCAATAAGTGAGGGCATTAGGGTTAGCACAAGGGCATAACCAATGTGATTTGAGGTATAGTTTCCATTTGTTTTTAAAATGTGTTATTGAAGAAAGCAAGGTCAGGTCACTAGGGAGTGAGTTCCAGGTTTTGCCAACAGTGTTAGAGAACAAGGAGTCACCAGCCATATTGTTTGTTTTGCTTATTTGTACAAGTAGTTTGTTTGATGAGTGCAGGGTCTTAAAATTATTGTAGGGGGTGATAAGGTTAGTAAGTATTGTGGTATTAGTAGGTTGATACAGGATCTTGTGTGCAACTGTTATTTGGTTATAACATAGTTGATTTGGTAGCTCTAGCCATCCTAGTTGTTCTAGATTATGACAGTGATGGGTTCTGAAAGCAGAGCCAGTGGCAAATCTGGCAATATTGTTATAGGAGATTGCTAGCTTGTTAAGGTTATTTTTACACAAGTTAGTAAATATAGGCGAGGCATAGAGGAGAGGAGAGATTAAATGGGTGTGGGCAATAGTAGTCTTAGCTAATGGAGTCAGGAAGGGTTTGATCCTACAAAGGGAGCCGAGTTTTTTGTTGATTGTTTTTATCGTACTGTTAATATGAGCATTAAAGTTAAAGTTGTTATCAATTAATCCCCCTAGTAGTTTGGTAGTGGGATCAGGAGATATGATAGTACCGTTGTTTGATATAACAGTAAAGTTAAGTGGGGAGGCCCTACGAGTTGGAGTGAATAGTAAGAGTTTTGTTTTTTTGGGGTTCAAGATGAGGCAATGGTGTAGAAGCCATTTTTCAACTGTATTGAACACCTTTTGGGTAAGAGTTCAGATGGAGAAGTGGCTGAGCAGATTAATGTGGAATCGTCTGCATATTGGATACAGGTAGCTTGTGGAATTACTGAATGTAGGTCATTAATAAAAATAGAAACTAGGAAAAGATCTAATATAGAGCCTTGAGAGACACTAAGGGCAATGAGAAGGTGGGTGGGTATGTTATTTTCCCATAGTACAGCCTGCTGTCTATTGTTTAAGTAGGATTGGAACCATTGTATTGCCAGTGTGTCTAGTGAAAGGGTTTTAAGTATGTTTATGAGTAGCTGATGGGTAACCATATTGGAGGCTTTAGAGAGATCAATAAATAGGGCTGAGGAAAGAATGTTATTATTACGATTTTTGTTAATGCAATCAGTGAAGGATAAGAGGGCAGAGGTGGTGCTGTGAAATGGCCTAAAACCATGTTGACAGTTAGCTAGTAGGTAGTTTTGGGTAAGGTAGTTTAGCAGTTGTTTATGTACACATTTTTCCATATTTTTTTGCCAGGAGTGATAGTATAGCTATGGGTCTGTAGTTTGATAACTCATTGGAGGTACCACCTTTATGTAGGGGGATAATATGTGAAATTTTCAATATAGATGGGATGGTTCATTCAGTTATAGTTCTATTAATCAGGATGGATATGGGATAGGCTATGGCTTTTGCAGCTATTTGCAAATATTCTGCTGGTAGTAGATTAGCTGCGGGGGGTGGTTGGTTTAAGTTTCTGAATAAGGGTGCAGGCAAGGGATGTAGGAACAGGTTGAAAGTGAAATGAGGAGAGTGAGCTGGATACAGAAGTAGTCAGGCTTGAGCTGTCAGGAGATAGCTGGTTGGCAAGAGACTGGATGGTCTCTGTTAAGAATGTGTTAAAGGTATTGGCAATTTGTTTGGGATTATCATGGTTAATGCCTAATGGGGTTGGTGTGACAGAATGACCAGGGTGTAAAAGTTTATCGATGCTTCCCAAAACTTTTGAGGTTTGTTTTGATGGGTTTGTTGTGGTATGTAGGAGAATACAAACATCCACACACATATTTATGTATACAACAGAAGTAGCTGTGTGTGTGTGTGTGTGTGTGTGTGTGTGTGTGTGTGTGTGTGTGTGTGTGTATATATATATATATATATATATATATATATATATATATATTATGTAGATATATGGGAAGAGACTGAGATGTATGGTTTATATATATATATATATATATATATATATATATATATATATATATATATATATATATATATATCTAGATATAGGTAGGGATATATCTAGTTGTATACACATAGAGATAGCTATACTATCTATGGGAGAGAGAGCTAGTGACAGACAGATATATATACATATATGTATGTATGTATGTATATATAGACATATCTGTATATAACAGGTCATTTTTAACAAGGAGTAACAGCATTATGCCCTGTTTAACTAAGTGTATGAGCATACCCAGTGGGATTCTCACTACTCCAGCCCTCACCTACCTGTACTCCAGTCCGGGATTTTGTGTGTTACAGACAATGACATCTGTCCCTGTTTCTGCAGTACTGCACTTCACTCAAATTGTCCACAGCATTTTTCAGCTGTCTGATGTAATTCATATGTGACAGAGGTTAATAATGTTATACCACACACAGACTGACAGTCTGTAAAAGAACATAATAATACCTCACATACAAAAGATGTGGTTACTTCTAGACTTTTAGAACCATCAACACCCTCACATATGCTAGCTTCCTTAGTCCACTGAGCCACACAAGTAGGCTCACAACAAGAGGTCATTCATCATACAATCAACAGTATAAATATGTACGTTGCTATTCCTGTGTTAAGTGAGACATACAATGTATGATCAATTTCTATGTTATTGCCCTGAGACTGCCTGGACTGCTGATATACCATTGCTGAGTTACTATTAAAGCAGTTATATGGGAACATTGCTGTTTTGGTGGTGGGGGAACAGCACTGCATGTTCTGCTGGGATCCACAGTAGTCCAAATATCATGTAACCCCACTGTCTAACATTTCCCTTGACTGCTGTACTGTATATTTCATGCATGAGGCCTAGACTGTGAATATTGAAAGACACGTGATAGTGGAATTGGTATGCCTAGTCCCATGTGGATGTTACTTTACTTATTTATTTATTATTTATTGACTGGGAAAGTCCTACTAGGGCAGAGTCTATTTTCAGTGGAGGCCCGGGACGAAAGGCTCCAGATGCATGTGTTTAGAATGTGGGAGGAAACCGGAGTACCCAGAGCAAACCCACAAGAATGCAGGGAGAACATGCAAACTCTGCACAGAAGGCACCTCAACTGAGAATTGAACCGGAGAACCTTTTGCTGTCAGGCAACAATGTTAACCTCTACACCACTGCACCACCCATCTGTCCAATTACCCCACTGTATTTACTTGCATAAATGTAACAGATTCATGCATACAATGCCATACCTTAATAATCCTTACAAGTACTATGCAGGTTAGAGACTTACCTTGCAAATGCAGCAGTTGACAGAACTGTAGTTAAGAGTTGACTCTGTCTGATGCAAGCAGCACACAGCTACTACATGGATAGGTACATGTTGTGTGGGTTGCCTGGAATTAATTTTAATTACTGTATTTGAGAAGGAGTAAGGTGTCAGTCCCTAGGTCCCTAGGTTGTAAATGAATGTGCTATGTGTTGCCTCTTAGCCAGAGCCATGGCATATTGAGCATGCCTATGTCTGCCTACAGGGACATCAGCAGGGGGTACCCCTTCTGAGTCCTCCTGTGGCTACGGCTGTGGTGACCTAAGCACTGGTGGAGGGATGTGTATCACTTCCCTTTGCTGATCCTGCTGCAGCTGTTTGCAGAGGATCAGATTATGTAGCATAGCATATACTGTGAATATATTTGCACATATGGCTGGACAGTACTGCAGGGCTCCACCAGATATATGTAGACACTGCAGCCATGGCTTCAGAAGCCCAATCACACACTCTATGATGTTCCTAGTTTGTGCGTGTGTCTCATTATGGCATACTTCTGTGGGTGTGTGTCCATTTCTGATGGGTGTCCATGGTTCTATGGCATAGCCAGCATCCCCCAGTAAATGGTTGTGTGGGATGTCTCCCCTAGTAAACATCTGGTACAACTATGATGTGCAGCAGATATGGGAGTCAAGATAACTGATAGGGCTGCCAGCACACACATTCAGGGTAGTCCCCTGGGCATTGCACTTGACCTGGCATTTGATGGAGTGGTACCCCTAGCAGTTAACATAGACTCTTTCCTGCTCACTAGGTGGTTCCTTGATGTGTACATGAGTGCAATCTATGGCACCCGGTACTTCAGGGTAGTGTGCTACATGGTAGAAGTGTTGCATATTGCTGACCCTCACCTCAGGGGTTAGGGAAAAAGATATGTGCTCACTGGCATATTGTAGCACAGCATCCAGGAAATGGTGGAGTATCCAGTATGCGGATGCCTGTGAGACCCCCATCATGTCCCCAGTTGGTCTTTGAAAAGCACCTGTAGCTAGTACACAAAGAGATATACATACCTTTGTTTCCACTAGGATGGATTCCCCTCTGTTGGCTCTGGGTCTGAGTTGAGGGCGGCAGAGCTCAGTGAGTTCCAGTAGTATGTCCCTGTCCACCCTGCAGCACTCTACAATCTCCAGCTCATGTAGCCCCTGGAAGGTTACCCTGGGCCTGAACACTCTTCTCCTTCTCTGACTGGGCCTATTGTCAGCAGCACCAGCAGCACTGACTTCAGCATCTAGCACATACAGGTGCAACAGACCTACAGCAGCTTCTAGCATTATTTCAGTAAAAATTCCCAAGTCTGTACACCAATGGTCCAGAGTATTCTGGGAAAATCAGAATGTAGGGTGCATGCATACTTTATACAGCTCTGCTGTAGGAACAGAATGTGTGATTGGCTAACTATGATGCAGTCCACCTGCTTACAATATAATTAAGAAAAGTTAATGGTCCTATTTTAGTGCACAATGCAGTGTGTCATGCAAACACATGCACCTGAGCTTTAAAAAGCCTAGAAGTGACAGGACCCCCCCCCCCCGATATCTGCCACATCCTGTGTAAACATCAATATGGTCTAAGAGCCTGCACGAAGTGGATATGTGGACACAATTACTCCTTTTTGCTATTTAATAAATTAACCTCATTTGTATGCATATCCATGCTGCTAGCCTGGGAACTACAAGCTTCATAGCCCTATGACTTTAGCAACAGCAGTAATGCACCATTTTACAGACCTGGTGCAAGGTCCTATAATACATTTTTGTCAAATATTATAAAATCCATTTTTTTCTTATTATTCTTTTATTTTTCTATTAAGCATGTTTGTGCACAGTGGGGTGTAGCACAAACATGCTGAGATTATTTTAAAAATATTTATTTAACTTATTCCCTTCCTCTTTTTGACATCCACAATAATATTTTTTATTTTCATATATGTATGTAGTATAACATTTTCAGGGGACTTATGTCAACATTTCTTCAGTTTTACATCTCCTTTTGTCTGTCTAGACTCCTGTACACAGAATTTTTCAGTGTACACTATGGATACTGACAAGGAGTCTGAACAGATGTCTTTCTGCTTGTTCGATCACTCAACCTGCCTCATTTGCATGAGATTCATCTGCTTATGAGTCGATTTGCATACCACGGAACTTTCCCTGTTTGCATGTGCATGTGCACTGCTCAGCAATGCTTACTGTATCTAAAAATGTTTGCGGCCACGTGATGCCTACACAAAAAAAAGCATGTAGGCTTTATTGAATTCCCACCTTTGTCTCTGAGACCACAAATTATTATGTATGACAAAGTAAAATAATGTGATGTGCAGTACTTCAACAGACAACATACTTCCAACTGAGAAAAATTGCATAAAAAAATATATGAACATATGATATGTTTTTATTCAAATGCAAAGTATGGACTCATGTTAAATATTGAATCAACACGTTTTGCTTTTTGAACAACTTGAACACATTCAGTATGTACTTACTTGGGTAAACACTTCACTTTAAGTATGGGGTCATTAGTTATATGATGCCTTATGACATCTCTGAACAGGAGTTAGTGAGAGCTCAGGCATAACTTTTACAAACAATAACAAGAGTAATAGTTCTGAAATAAAAAGAAAAATATTTAATGATGAGAAGGGATGTCAGATAAGCAGTGATAGTAGGCCATGTGCTACACAGCATAGCCCACACATATCGCTGCATGCATCAACTATACTCTGTGTATTTTTTACAGGAAAGGAAACACTAACCTAAATGTCATAGTTCATAGCTTTGGACTAGATGCTCTCTCTTTACCTACAAAACCATATGTTGCGTATCAGCCTGACACATGGGGCCCCTTACTACTACTGCTGTTGGCTGGTCATTAGTCATAGTGGGTCTGGAATTAGGAGTTGTAGTGACAGCATGAGTCACTTCACCACCAGTCCAGCATATGATTATGTTATGCAGCATACAACATGCGGTAAATATCCTGCACAAAGTAGCTGGGTCATATTGAAGGATCTCCCAAGGCTCATCCAACCACCTAAAATGCCTCTCAATGACAGTACAGGTCTGGAACAGGGATATGTTACAGGTCTGCTCTGCAGTTCCACTTTGATTTCTCACTGGTGTCATGAGTTGTGGCTCAAGTGGATATCTAGCATCACCTGAAAAACAAAAAAAGAGCATGAGAGAGAGAAAGAGAAAGCAAGAAAAGGAAGGGGGAGAAAAAAAAACAAAAAAAAAGTAGTTTAATACATTGTACCACAAATAACGACTTAAATAAAATAGAAAAAAATATATACATACACACACATATATATATGTATATATATATATATATATATATATATGTAAAATTATATATATATATATATATTATATTATTTTTCTGCTTACCAACAAGATGATCACTTAACATGCAAGAAGAGGTGGTAGAGTGTGTTATTGTTGTTGTTGTGTCAGATATATGAATTATATGCATTGCCAGCATCCTGGTCAGTGACATTGATGAGGCAACACTATGCACTACCTGGCAGCTGATGGAATGGCAGACCTTCCTGTTGTGGTACTATTTTCCCATTGACCAAATGGGGCCCTAACTGCAACATGGGTAGACTCTGTTCCTCCAATTACTTCAGGGGAAACATGCCACCCTTTAAGAGGCATGCATAGTCTGGGCTCAATCTTGAGGTGACACTGGGAAATAGATGTACTAATCCACTCATGCCAAGGGTACATCCAAGAACTGCTGAAGCATCCTCAAGGTAGAAGCCTGTAAGATATCCGGCGTGACCTCAGTCTGTCTCTAGAAAGTCCCTGTAGCAATTATAGTGAGGGCTATATATACCTTAGTCTCTATAGGAATAGGAAGTCTGTGCACCCCTGCAATATCCCTATGGGGGTCATACATACTCAGTATAAAACTGTCATCCCTGTCTACTCCAATCCTATCTACTATAATCCTCATTATCAAAATTATACTAAGTGTTTATATCTCCTCCTTCTTGGCAGGCAAGCACTGCTGAGCTCAAACAGTTTTGTCTCAGCCAAGGCTAGCAACTCATAACGGGAAATAGGAAGGCCAGCAGCAAGTGACATCATTTTCAAGGATTGCAAAGTAGATAGGATTGGTGAGACTCCCCTCTGTGTAACTGCATATAGCACAGAAATGCGGGAAAATCTTGCTATGAGTTGCAAATCGATGAGAGAGTGATTCATGAATATACTCTGTTTTACATCATTCCTCATTTGCATCTCATTATGAGTTCATTCACTTTGCTTTGCTTATTCACAGCTATTATGTGTTACCATAAGTGGCCTCTGTGAATCACAGATTTCCTGCTCTCGTCTGTGGTAAGTAGTGATAGCCTTAACCCATTCACATAATGACTATGAATACCACCCAACAAAGTACAATTTGGTAGAACATTAACATCAGAAAGTTTTCAATGAGATGTGAATCTGTTGAAAATTCTTGAACGTGCTGCTGTCGTTATTATGAATAATGTCCTAGTGTCTTATCTCAATAAGGAAGTACATTGCATGAGACCAAAAGCAGACTCCAAAACAGCAAAATAGCAATTTTGAAGCTGAATACTGACAAATACAGTCTTGAAAAGTTTGAAATCTAATATTTTGGTCACAGAGTAAGTGTTGTTATAGTCAGACTCAGTTTTCAAGCAAGTTCAACACAATATTGGTGTTAAAAAAGTATATTGAGCTATGTCAAGTACTAGACATGATGAATGTCTTGAGCAAATTTATACCAGATCTACCTGCAGTGCTATCTTCAGAGACACATTTACTAACCAAAATGCACCCTGGTCCTGGGGAAATGTTGAAGCTCAACCTCAAGTCATCAGCAAAGCTAAATAAATGCCCATCTCTGCTCCCACTGGTTCCCTGCTATGATGTCATCAAACCAGCAGTTATGAATGCTAATGCTAGTAGTTATGGAGTAGTTATTGCTTTATTCCAGTTAGATGGATAAGCTTTATTGCTCCAGAATGCTAAGTAATTCAGGACAAACATATTCAGAAATAGAAAGAGTGCCTTGCAAGTGTATAGATATTTTAGAAGTTCTCAAGATGCCTATTGAAGATTAGAGACTTTCTAACTCCAGACTGTTTCCACTGATTAATTCCTGTGATTTAAACAAAGTACCACATGGATGTCAAAGGTTGTTTATAAGATTGAAAAGTATCAAAGAGAGAGAAATTCATGTTCCTGGGAAGCAATTAATCATTGCAAACATGTTTTCCAGACACCCAGTATCTGAGCAGACACAATTTAATACAGATGAAGACATTGCTGTGTATGTGCAGAGAATAATGTCAAATAAATCAATAATAAAAAATACAAGATAAAAACTAAAACAAGCTACCAAAGTCATAAAATATGTAAGGGATGGATAGCCTAACTGTTGACACAGACAAAGAATCTGATGTACAAACACTACACTGCCAGAACACAATTGTCTGAATATGTTGGTTTGCTACTTTACCAAGACAGAACTGTACCTTCTTTTCAACATGGCAGAGCACTAAAACAAATTAATGAAGGGCACCAGTGCCTAACTAATTCTTATGAAAGAGCCAAAATATCCGTGTGGTGGCCCAGCTTCAACATAGAGTTGGCAAAGCTTATGTTAAAATGCCAGTTTTATATCATATGCAAACCATTCCATATGACAAAGCTATTCATACCAACTGCTTTATTAGCAGGTCCTTAGCAGAATATAGCTGCTGACTTTTGTGAGTCTGAATGAAGGAGCTAACTTGTAGTATTCATATATTACTGTTGAGATATAGAGCTATTATATGTGCACAGTAGTGTAGAAAGGTCAGGGTGAAGGAGGCAACTGTCTTGGGCATTAAGTGTTAGGAGGCATGATCATCCATCTGTTTCATCACCCCAGTTGCTCTTTAGTGCAGTCTGGCTTTTAAAAGTTGGAATTGCATTTGTGGTCAAATGTGCTGTAGTGCTCCATGTATGGTCTAAACTGCAGCAAGCAGTTTGCTATTGTTTCAAAGCAAAAAAAAAAACAAACAAAAAGATTTTTTATAACTATAAAACTAGAGAGCGGGGTATAAACTGTAGCACCTGCTTGCTACATTTGTAGCAAACAGTTTGTGACAATTTATTTATTTATTTGACATTTGTTGACCAGGATTTTCCAACTGAGCAAAGACCTTTTTCAGCAGAGGCCCAGGGAGAAAAGCTCCACAGTATATGCTTAGTAGTCTAGTGTGTTCCCCTGCAAGTACAGCAGTGCACGGCTTAAAGAGACAATGATCCAGAAGTAAAAAAGCCAGCACAAAGGTGTATCATGTGCAAATTTTAATAAAAAGTTAACACATACAGACCGGTTTCGGCATACATAAAAAAGCCTTCCTCAGTGTAACTAAACCAAAGACCCAGCACTCCTTATATACACACACCCATGTATAACAAAGATCATTTAATCCAGGGGGAATCAACTCCCCTAGTTTAATTATCCATCTTTTTTCTTTATTATTAAAAATATTGTGCCAACCAATTTTATTAGTTCTGTCCCCCTTGATAATATCAATAACCGTAAATCTAAATGATGCTGCAGGATGAACAACCACATGTTTATATAATGCATTGGTAAGCCTTTTTAATTTAATGTCACTCATGTGCTGACTGATCCTAAACTTCACAGGCCTGGACATCTGGCCCACATAAAAGGCTGAACATGTACAGGTGGCTAGGTATATGACCCAATCAGACAAACAGTTAGCAAAAAATTTTATGTCATAAACATGACTGGTGTTACGACTACTGAACGTTTTTGTCTGATTGAGTCTAATACAGTGTGCACAATGGCCACAACTATAACAGCCCTGAAGGTCATCCCCAGATAAAGTAGATTTTTGAGAGGGGGCAACCATCCGGGATGGCACCTTATAGTGATTAAAATCAGATGCCAAAGACCTACCCCTCCTGAAACCAAAATGTTATTTGTCCCTAATAAATGTCCTGATTCTCTCATCTGCTTGTAAGATATTCCAATTCTGTTGTACAACTTCACAAAAAACAGTAGTATTCTGACCATATGTGGTAATCATTCTGATAGGAGTTGATTCAGAAGTGGATTTATCTATATATTGTAAGAGCTCCTGTCTATCCATACCACTCACCTCCCTACATGCCATGGTGATTACTCCAGATTTATATCCATGTTCCTTAAATCTCCTAATCATATCCCTCTTGTGATGATTATGTTGACCCTGTCATAAATGAGACTTTGGAATATTCTGGATGACATGTGGCGAATGATGGCTGCTGGCATAGAGGAGGGAGTTGTACTCAGGAAATTTGCAGAACACCTGTGTCTCCAAAGACCCATCAGTGTTTTTAGTTATGAGAACATCCAGAAAGGTAATATGATTTAGATCTTGTCTACAAGTAAACTCAATACCCCATTTGTTCCCATTAAATTATTCCACAAATTATTGTAAATATTCCAAACCCCCCCTCCATATGAGCCAACAGTCATCTGGGTAACATCGCCAGATGTCCATTTCTGGCAAATAAAGATTGTGTAAGGGATCATATATAAGTTGTTCTTCTATAAAGGCCATAAACAAATCGGCATAAATGGGGGCAAAAGATGCACCCATGGCTGTACCCTTGGTTTGCTAGTAACATTTGCCCTAGTAATAAAAAACATTTTTGGTCAGGACATGTTCTGTCATGACCACTAATAAGGTATTAAATCCAGGGGGATATAGTTGGGCAACTCCAAGCCAGTGTTCCACCACCAAAAGGCCTGCCCAATGTGGGATGTTAGTGTATAAAGAGACTACATCCAATGTACAAAGAAGCCAATGGTATTCAACCTGAGCATCTGATGTAATTTGCAAAAACTCAGTAGTATCGCAAATACGAGATCTCACCAAAGGCAACAACGGTTTAAGATATTGTGTCAAAAACACTGCCAAAGGTACCATCAATGATCCAATACCTGAGACAATAGGTTGACCCGGCAGATTGGACAAAGATTTATGAATTTTAGGTAGCAAATATAAGTATTGTTTTTTAGGGTCTGCTACAGTAAGATGTTTTGAGCAGTATTGTTGGATATAATCTCCTCATCGACGGCCATTTGGATGAAATCATCAGTCTGGTGTTTGAAATTACTAGTGGGGTCCAGTGGCATGGACATATAATACATGTGATTATTCAATTGTCTCCAAGCTCCATTGTTATACATGTCAAAGTCCATCACCACAATGGCTCCACCCTTGTCCGCTAGTGTGATAACAATATTGGTGTTAAATTTAAGTTCCATTAATGCATCTTGTTAAATCTTTGAGAGGTTATGTGGTTTCATCTGGGCCTCACCATGATAAATGAGTAGATCTTTGAGGACACTATGTAAAAATAATTGAACCACTGGGTGCATAGGTGGCATAAAATTTGATCTTTGGAAATAAAAAACATTATCAGTGCTATTAGTGTCATTGTTCCTATCAAAAAACAACTTAAGATTCAAAGTTCTACCAAAAGCCAACAGATCAGTCACAAAATCATTTTTAGGCACAAAGAAAGCTTGCACAAAATTCAACCCTTTATTAAGGAGGTCATGTTGCACAGGAGTCAAAATCTGAGAATAGATATTAAGGACATTCTTATTTTCTATTTGTTGCTCAGAATCTGAAGTAAAGTTTCCACATTTGGTATGTTTCTTCTGTTTACACCCCCCCTATGTCTGGGGTTCCTAAAGGGAATTCTGTGCTATTGTTAATACCTTTTGGTGTAGGTAAGGTTGGGCCTGGGGGTGTCTCAGTGTCAGTATAAAAGGAAGACTCCTCCCCAGAGGTACCCATAGAAAAAGAGCTGGATTTCCTTAATATTGATCTGGGACATTTCCTTTTGTTAGGTTTGGGACCCGCATTGGAAAATTTGACACTCTTATATGGACCAAAAGGTCTACCCTTTTCATAGTCCATAAGATCCCTATTAAATTTATGTACCTTACGTTCCTTCAGCTGTTTTTCTAAAGTTGAGAGTTCCTGTGCTAAGTGTTGTAAGTGAGTGGAATAATTTTTATGTCCAACAAATTTCTTCAACTGTTCACACAGCTTTGTAACTTCCAAAATGCCACCATCTATACATCGGTCATAATATGAAGTAAGAGCCTGAACAAACCCCATTGATGCCTGTTGTTGTATCCCTTCCCATATTGTTTGTAATTCCTCATCTATATTATTGACCAAGGGCTGAATTCTCACCCATAATCCTCTGAGACTAATGTTTTTCAACATATAGGCTTTAAATAAACGCAAGTGCCAAACAATGGCTCTTAAGTTTTTCATGCTCCTAGACAGCTGGCCAAACAAGTCCTGACAATCCAACTCCAGTGATGCTGATTCCTGCCCCTCACGAACCAATCATTTGAGCCCCTACTCCAAATATGCCTAAATCATCACGATCAGATGATATACCTCTAAGCAATTGATTAAGGTCCATGGTGAGGACCAAAAATTACTGATCAGTAGACCAGAACAAAACCTGTTTCAACACCAAATGGGAGGCACACACCCCCTTTATTTATTTGAGCCAAAGGAAAATTTATCAACAAGAAAATTCAAATAATACCAATAATAATACTTCCAAATGGCGTACAATAATAGCCCCCACCAGCTCCTGAACTCAATAAGTGATGGTGCTATGTCACACCAGAGATGTATGCCAGAACAGTTAGTATAAAACAACCATCAAAACTCTGAAGAAAATACTTCAGTATGACAATACTGTGTTCTGGAAAAATAAATATTGTTCAGTGGAGTACTATGATAGCCCCCACCCGATGAGATCCAAAGTGGTGCTATGTGGCTCCAAAATAAAAAACAAAATCCTGATAAATAATATGTATAAATGACTACAAGAGATGGGTAGAAGGAGGCCCAAATAGCTTCTATAAACAAGGATAGAGTCAGGAATGGAGAGGTCATATGTTGCCTAGATGCTGGAAAACACTAATAATGTTACCACCCAAAAATCAGATAGGGATTATGGTGATATAATTATTTGGTACAGACCAAGAATACATACATCACAAAGAATATCCATACACATGTGCAGTCCAAATAATGGACATTACAATGTTAGAAAAAGAGTGATCTTATAAAAAGTCCAAATGGCTTAAAGAACCAAAAATATCATAAGAGCTAATAACTATTATTTGAGTCCCCTGAAAAATTATATTGTCTAATGTAACTGACTTGTACTCCTAATAATCCTCACTGTTAATATAGTGTGTGTGTAGCAGTTACTGAGGACTGTAGCTACAAACATGCTACATCATGTCTGCACTATTCATATTCCAGTGGAGCTGCTGAGATACCAGTCCAAACTACTAAAAATGATTATTTGAAAACCTGATCCTCTCAGAGCTGTTGTCTTACAATGATATTCCGCACAGTACCAGTTTAGTAGGTCCTGCAGAGCTAAGCCTGGAAGACAAATTAAGACTTTGTGTGGGAATCCAAACTTGATTGAATAACTATACTATTCAAATTCATTATGAGATGTGAATAAAGGACTCTTTCAAGCATTTTTATCTGAAGTACTATTCTAACCAGTCTGTAAGTATTATTCAAAATGCTTGAGGAGAAGGGAAACAGACAGATGAAGCTATGGTACAAGAAAACATAAAATGAAGAACAACAAGTGTCCTGGTCAGTCACAATATTCTAATTCCATCTAGGAATCTACCAGAACCAGCTGGCTGAGGTATAAGTCCCAAATCAAAAATATGTTGCAAAGATGCACATACGGTCTGAAACACAAAAGTTGTAAATCTAAATGAAGATATTTCCAGTGCTTCTAATAAGAGACAATGGACAAAAGTTAAAATGATTTAATGGTTTGTCTAACCCTTTTTCCTCTACAGGTTTGTGTATGATGATACTAATATGCAGTGGTTGAAAAGCCCACTTACCTGAGTACTACTGTGAGTGTAACCATAGCCAAGAGGCAAAATGTCACTAATTGCTTCTCCTGCATATAAAGGTAGTTTGTCTATTATTGCTGATGACTGCTTAACTGCCTCAGTTGCTTTTATTGGAATAATAACTGCCTGTCACAAATATGTGTAATATTTTGAAATCCATTTGTGCAGTGTGAGCATTGCATTCGAAAGTCAGCATGGCACCAATTTTACAGAAAGTTCTTTCTATCTCTTGTTGGTGAGGGTCGATATGGTGATAAAAGAATAAACAGCTTTAAATGTTCAAATATGTATTTATGGAAATATAATATTCCCCTGGTCCTTAAAGAATGTAAATAGCCATAATGCCTGGAGTCTGATGTGCCATCTGATAAGTTAAGAAACATGATAACTGCTGTTTTTTAATAATGACACTTTGAGACATATTAAAACTGTAGTTTTACTTTAAAAGCTGGTGCCTACTTTATTATCAACGTAAAACAGCATGACTGGGTAACCATTGGTGTGTATCAGATCTCTCTCAACTGTACCTATTTTGGAAATGCATACTTATTTTCAGGCTTGATTTACCCATTTGTATGTGGTGCCTATTCTTGGAGGTATGTTCCTATTTTCAGGCTTGATGTATCCCTTCTCATGATTTTCTCAATCTTGTTAACATCACATATGATTTTCAAGCTGCTTAGTCTGTAGGAAGCTAGGCAATATGACAGACATACCAGTGGCACAAATAATATAAAAAAAGAACACCCACATTTTACATGTCTTTTTTCAAAAGCTATAATAAATGTCTTTACGAGGCATGTTTTTATAGTATTTTTTATTAATATCTTCAGATTTTACACTACATTTGTCATAATATGCTTATATTTTTGTCAGTTTTTAAACTTGTATTTCTGATTAGCATATAAAATAATAGTAATAATACCTCTCAACTGTCTAGATTTTTGCAGAATGTCCAGATTTTTTGGTCTGTTTCTCATAAAATTTGTGGTTTTCTGGTAAATCACTGGGGAGATCTAAAAATTGAAATCACTAAATAATTGCATATGTTTGCGTTTAAGACTTCAAATCCTTCATAAAATGTATGTTAAAACAAATCCTGTTATGTTAGCAACTTTTGAAGTTTATAAGAGCAATATTTAAAATATGTCCCTATTTTTGTGCCTTTGTCTCCCCACTTTGTTGGGCTTTGCCCAGATTTCTTGCACTAAGAGGTCAGAGATATATATTCAATAATCCTACTAGAAGTAGGAAGAGTTATGTGCTGTATGTTATTCAGTTTTCGTGTTCTAATCGGGTGTCCAGATTCTTGTTTCAATGCATCTACTTTCCGAGAACCTTTGCACCTATTTTCAGTGTCTTCAGGTTGAAAGGTACGATGCATCTTGACACCCCATAACTGTTTTTAAATAGAAGACTTTTGAATTACAATAACAACATCCCACTCTAAAAGAAAGAAAACAGCAATGCAATCCATTAAAACAAAATTTCCTGTGATACAATAACTTCCATATACATTATGCACATATTTTCTTACTGATTATATCCTTGGAGAACAGAAATATACCTCTTAATCAGCTGCAATGCCATTTTTTATATTTTGACTGCAGCTCTCCCTTTGTGCTGCTAGAGTATCAACTACTCTATTGTTTCAGGTGTATTAATCATGTGTATAACTCAGTTTTGATTCTATTCTTGAGCATAATATCTTGCTGCTTTTGATCATAGCTATGACTTAAAAGAGCAAAGTAAACAAATAAAGTAAATAAATATATATATTTTTTACAGTAGAATGAGACTGCAAGGAGAAGAATGATTTATTTCATAAGTGTTATCTGTCAGACAGGGTTCTGACTAATTTATTTTTCTCTTTCACATGAAAAAGAATACAAGGGTATTCAATTCACATTTCATGCTTCTCATTTGGTCTTGTACTACACTGAGATATTGAGATAATTTAGTAACTTCTATCACAATTTAGTATGCACTTTTTAAACTTCTGCATACCCTGGAAATGTTAGAAGTGTATTTTGCTGAAATCAGTTTTTAGTTCTGAGAACTCTGTCTTTCATTTATTTTATGAGATTCAACTGCTCCTTTTGGAAATATAATTGCTGCTTATTAGGCAGCGCATAAACGTAAAACAGGACCCTTATTGCAGCTATATAAGATTAACTGATTACACTGTTTCATATGACATACCTTTTTTTTATATTACTGAATGAAACCTAGCTTTATGCTTATGCTTTAGTAGTTTTTTTTTTATATTCTGGAACTAAAGCAATAATTTAATATCTCTCGCCCTGGCAAACCTTGTGGTTCACCCTAGCATCCAATATGGCAAAGTTCCTTTTGGTTTCTGCTACAGTTCTGCTATTAGGTGCCATTCCATTCAGTAGCTATGTCCAAAGGCTCTTACAGAACATACATTTATGGGTATTATTCCTACTCATTACTCAAATGTGTAAAGGTGATCGCTGCAGTTTACAAACAAGTGTAACAAAGGTTCGATTCATAGAGATCATTTACACCAAAGCATGATGGCCACAGATGTACTTATGCCAATGCAAAAATAATGAGATGTAAATGAGAAATAATGTAAATCCACATGCGCTTATAAGTTCTTCTTCCACCCATTTGTGATACATAATCATAAACTGACACATTTCCCTGCTGTCTCCAGATTTATTATTAAGGAGGAATCAGTTCTTTTCTATCCACATTTCAATCCATGACAATGCTTTTCTTTGCCTGTAGCCTAGCTATTTTTCTGAGTAATCAGCTTGTCTTGGCTGAGCTAAAACTGCTTGCACCCAGTGGTATTCCCCAGCCAAGAAACAGGGATATTATAAGGGCCTAAGTGCGCATGTATGACCCCCGACAAGGGTAGTGGGGGATGCGTTGGCTTCCTGTCCCTGTGGATACTAATGTATGTATATTCCTCACCATACTTCCCACAGGGAGTTTCCAAAACCAGAATGGGGCACAATGGGTATTTCACAGGCTTCTGCCCTGGAGATACTTCAGCAGTTCCTGGGTATACTCATGGTACATGTGGATTAGTACATCAATTTCTTAGTGTCACCTCAGGACAGAGCCCAGGCTAGGCATGCCTTTATGGGGTGGCATGTTTCCTCTGATTACATCCATGTCACAACCAAAGCTGTATCTAGTCCAAGGCAGAGAGACAGCACAATAAGAAGGGCTACTATTCCATCAACTTTGAGGTAATTTGTGATGCATGTGGATGCCCAGCATCTTGGCAGTGCACATGATTCCCATATCTGGCACACTAGCTCACTCAGGTATCCTATTGGTAAGTGTAATAAATGTTATTTTTATCATTCAAATTGTTATTCATTGTAAAATTAATTACTTAATTCCTAAAATTTTTTATTTGTTGTCTTTCCACCCTGTTTCTGTACCTTTTTTTTCAGTTAATGTTATATATCCACTAGAGCCATAGCTCATGACACCAGTGAGAAATCCAACTGCGGTTTGCAAAAAGGTAATATCAATACAGCCCTGTCCCAGACACATATTGTCACTAACCAATTGTTTGGAATGTTAAAAGGAAGATTTAGATGCCTGGATGAGTCTGGGTGTTCCCTTCAGCACAACCCAGATATTTCACATAGGATGTTTACTGCATGTTTCTTTCTGTATAACACGATCGTGTTGAAGTAACCAATACTGTCACTGCAACTGCCAGTTCCAGTACTTCTATGACTAATGGAGACCAGGTGGCAAAAGTAGTAAAGGAACTCATGTGGCAGACTAGTGCATAGTATATGTCTGTGTCAGTAAACAGGAGGCATCTAGGTCAGAACTATGGACCATGGCATTCAGTTTAGTGTTTCCTTTGTTATAAAAACACTACATTGATGCATGCTGTGATATGTTTCGGCTCTACAGTTTGTTGCATGGCCTACTGTCGCTGTTCATCTGACATTACTTGTCATCTTTAAATAATTTATTTATTTCAGAATGGTTATTCATATTATTGTTGGTAAAAGTCATGCCTGAGTTCTCACTGACAAATACTCAGTGATGTCATAAGGTATGATGTAAAGAATAACTAAATTATTAACAGATTTTCACAAGAATTTCTACTTAGGTGATGTACTTCAGTATGGACAGTCATTCTCATGAGGCTGTAAACTGAATAAAAAGGGTTATTTCATTATTTAAAATGAGTTCATACTTTGCACTTTAATGAAAATGTTTCACAGGCTTATGTTGGTCTCTTTTCTTAAACTATTGCCTCTCCTCTATGCTATCAGAATGAGTATTTGCTGACTCTCAGGTTCTTTTATCCCCATTTGACAATCTACCTGATTCTGAATGTGGCTTCACAGGTCTTTAAGGTTACACTCTGCTGCTCCATCGAGCAATAGGGAACTGTTAAACAAATATCTGTCATGATCTATTTTCAGGTTCCTATTGTATGCTATTTCCTCGTATCTTTCATCAGTTGTGTTCTCGCTATCTTGATGAGGACCTGGCTGTTCTATGTGTGTGTGTGTGTGTGTGTGTGTGTGTGTGTGTGTGTGTGTGTGTGTGTGTGTGTGTGTGTGTGTGTGTGTGTGTGTGTGTGTGTGTGTGTGTGTGTGTGTGTGTGTGTGTGTGTGTGTGTGTGTGTGTGTGTGTATGTGTCAGCATGAAGAGCAGATGTATAAGAAACCTTAGCTGAAAACATACATAACTTGAACGTCTGGAGGCTACATACCAATATACCTATCCTAGTATCCACAGAAAATAAAGTACTCAGCAAATGTTGCCTGAAGTATAATGTTACAGCCATGCATTTAAATGTTGGAAACTGATTTTTACAGGGAACATCCTCTGTAGTAAATAATAATAATAATAACAATAATAGTAGTATATTTGCATATCAACTTAGCGAAAGGCCAAACCACCTCCACTACTACAACACTATTTTTAATTTGATTTAATTTATTTATTTTTGTAAATGAGGTACATTTGTATTGAAGAGTGAAGTCAAGAAAATACTGGCTGAATAGGTATGTGAATGCTGTACTGGCATTCAGCTTGTAACTGTATGGCAGGTAATATCTACAGTAACTTGTCATACTATTCTGTCTTTGTGAGGGGCTAGTTTTGAACTATCTGTTGATAGAAATTGGTATAACAGTTGTATTTGCATCACGGTATGTTTCATAGCATTTCAGTAGCATTAGTAATGTAAAAGGTATGCTGAAAAATCACCTGCAGAGAAAACATAATTGAAAGCTTCAACTCCCCTCCATTTAGTTCCCTGAAATGCTATGATCTCCTCCATATGATGGTATTTGCTAAGTCATGATATTAAAATATTATCTAAAAAGCTAATGGATGGAAGAAATACTTTTACAGTCAAATGGGTGGTGCAATGGTTCATTGGATAGCATTGTCGACTCACAGCAAGAGGTTTGCTGGTTCAGTTTTTTGCTGGGGTGTCTTCTTTGCAGATCCTGCAGTTTCTCCCTGTGGTTGTGTGGGTTTCGTCTAGATGGTTCAGCTTCCTCTCACATTCCAAAGACATGTAGTAGGTGGATTGGACACTCTAAGTTGGTCATAGGTGTGAGTATGTGTGTGAGTTTGTGGTATGGAAGAAATACTATGGCAAGGCTAATAACCCGGTAATGTGAACCTTAGCTCTAGGTGATTATCACTGTTAAAGTGGCACCCCGACCCCCTGGGTAAAAGTGGGAAAAAGTGTTGTGAATGGATGAGCATCAATGACAATTCAAAAACTGATTACTGTAAAATAATTATTAAATATTCTAGAACTCTGTAATGCTAACAGAACACTAGCAACATTCTGTGACAAACATGAAGTACAATGGTTTGTGCTACAGTTTTATTGAGTGAGTTTAAAGATGAATGTCAAAGCCATATGTCACAAACCAATATCTTTAATCCTTCATTACAAGATATTTCTTGTACCACACTAACCAGCCTCTAACATATTCAATTTATCCACTATTCTGTGTTTTTATGTCACAGTCATATCCCTATTAACCACAGGTGTGTACATTAAATTCATGAGATTCTTCTGAATAGATTTTAGGTAGTGCACATATATTTTATAAATGTAATTCCTCATGAAACTCTTGTTTTGTTTTAAATTATTTGTTAACTGGATAAGATATCTAGTTGCTATGGAACTTTTGCAGGCAAAACCCATGCCACATGGTCAGGAATAAATGCATCACATAAGGACAGTTTAGACTAGCCAACTGACCAACAAACTGTCTGACTCAGAGAATTTCAATGTGGACATAGGAAGAACAAGAAAATACCACAGAGGAGGTAATTGGAGTTTAGAACTGAACCCCAGACTGTGACAATATGAAGCAGGGAGCTTAACTGCTGAGCCAACATATTAGTGATGGTAGGAAGAAAGGGATAAAACCCACGATAGTAGGAGTGGAGAGGGGTCACATTGGTGGTAGTGGTGATAAGGAAAGGGAATAATAACAGCAAAGTAGGAGTCTAGAGAATCTGGGGTTGGTGATAAGTGTAGAACAGTGAAAGGAGAGTGGATCTTAGGATCATTTTCTTGGTCTAGTAAGGGTAATTCAGGTGAGCGGCTAGTATGCTTTGGGGAAACTGCCCAGATGGAGGTGACAGAAGGATACATTTTTTTAGGAGATTAATGATATTTTGCAGCCCAGCCTGGGAATCTTGTTTGAGTTGAAAGAATATAACATCAACTGTCAGGCAACATTATTGGAGGAAAAAAAGTATCTTTGTCTGAAAGATGTTTATAGGGACTTGAAGAAGGGCAATAGAGAATGTAGTTATTCAAGGGAAAAATGTTGGCAAACTAATAGACTATATCTACTGCTGATGTGGATTGAGTTGGCAGGGGGAACTATAGGGGTGGGTATTGGGAAGAGATATCTTTGTGACCATGCTGTTCTTTTTCAGGGGAAGAAAGACCTTCATCAAGCGTAAAGGTGTTGTCCTAACCCATTGTGTTTTGTGAGAGGAAGAAGGTGAGGTTATAGAAAATTATGAAAGGATTGACTGCTAAACATGGGGAGCAAGATGTCAGGAGGAAGGGTGAAACTGGGAGTGAGGTGTTTGCAGAAGAGTATGGAAGTGAGAGAGGCAGAACTTTATCTAAGAGTCTGGAAAGAAGCTAAGAAGATTTTTCGGTGGAATGGGAGAAGATAGCTTACTATGGTCCTGACCAGTGGCAAAATGGTAGCTGACTGTCTAATGATATGGACTGATGAGTTATTAGTATGTAAATAAGAGGTAGAGCTAATCTAGAAGAAGAAGTCATGGTGGGAAAAGGAGAATTGCATAGTGAGGGGAAGATGCAACAGATGGGTGAATGGGATGGTGACCAAAGTAGGGTTTGTGAAAAGAAAGAATTGGATGAGATGTTTATGTGAAACTGTACAAGATAAGTGAGGAAGGAGAGATAGCTGAGTGTGCCAAAGGCTCTGCAAAAGGAAATTCATGTAAAAAAAGGAGTACTAGGTTTATTTAGTAGAAGGCTATCAGGGACTTGAAAATGAATAAGGTCTAACATATTGGATGGGTTTCCAGTATATTTATATAAACAGGTTAAATAAAAACACTTCAATAAATTAGAATACCTATACCTCCAATATATCATAATTTTTAGACTTAAATGAAAATTCCATTGGGCAATTAGCAAACAAACCAACAAGATGATGTAGCCTTCTTGACCTGATTATTACAAATATGGCTGCCACTTGCACTGCTACTCAGATAACTCTTTCCCTAGGGAAGTCTGAGAGTAAACTAGTGACCTTCTCTTCTAACATTTCAAATGTTCCTGCAGTAATCCCCAATGAATTTAAGGTCCACAAATATGCAGTTATCAACATTTACTTAGAACCTCTCTGTGATGAAATATCAACATTCACTTATTACTGCACCTCCCCTGACCTTAATTCATCATTTTAAATCGAGTTGCTGGCTACTGAGACTTGTCTGCATATATCAGCTGGACACAAGCTGATTTAAGTATATTTTTCTGCACTTATTTAAGATTTGAGTGAGCAAATATTGTGTGTCTTGGATTCAGTAAATATTGTGTCTCTGAATCTCTGCAGTTAGCCATCTGAGCTCACTGAAAGTTGTTAGACTGCTTTGAAATTCCTTTGTTAGTAACATTAAAATCTGTGTTGGTTACATTTCTAGTAATCATTTTAAATCGAGTTGCTGGCTACTGAGACTTGTCTGCATATATCAACTGGACATAAGCTGATTTAAGTATATTTTCTGCACTTATTTAAGATTTGAGTGAGTAAATATTGTGTGTCTTGGATTCAGTAAATATTGTGTGTGTCTCTGAATATCTGCAGTTAGCCATCTAAGCTCACTGAAAGATGTTAGACTGCTTTGAAATTCCTTTGTTAGTGTTAGTTAGCTTGAGAGTTTCTGCTAGCATTAAAATCTGTGTTGGTTACATTTCTTGTAATCATTTTAAATCGAGTTGCTGGCTACTGAGACCTGTCTGCATATATCAACTGGACACAAGCTGATTTAAGTATATTTTTCTGCACTTATTTAAGATTTGAGTGAGCAAATATTGTGTGTCTTGGATTCAGTAAATATTGTGTCTCTGAATCTCTGCAGTTAGCCATCTGAGCTCACTGAAAGTTGTTAGACTGCTTTGAAATTTCTTTGTTAGTGTTAGTTAGCTTGGGGGTTTCTGCTAACATTAAAATCTGTGTTGGTTACATTTCTAGTAATCATTTTAAATTGAGTTGCTGGCTACTGAGACTTGTCTGCATATATCAACTGGACATAAGCTGATTTAAGTATATTTTCTGCACTTATTTAAGATTTGAGTGAGTAATTATTGTGTGTCTTGGATTCAGTAAATATTGTGTGTGTCTCTGAATCCCTGCAGTTAGCCATCTGAGCTCACTGAAAGTTGTTAGACTGCTTTGAAATTCCTTTGTTAGTGTTAGTTAGCTTGGGGGTTTCTGCTAACATTAAAATCTGTGTTGGTTACATTTCTAGTAATCATTTTAAATCGAGTTGCTGGCTACTGAGACTTGTCTGCATATATCAACTGGACATAAGCTGATTTAAGTATATTTTCTGCACTTATTTAAGATTTGAGTGAGTAAATATCGTGTGTCTTGGATTCAGTAAATATTGTGTCTCTGTCTCTCTCTGCAGTTAGTTCCCCACCCCCTCCCTGTTTCTTGTTGTGGTGTTAATCTTGGTGGCTTTGGAATTGCCTGCCCCAGCTGTAAATCTCTTTTTGCACACTCCTCCTGGACCCATCTCATTTGCTCACTCAACTGAGTGCAGTGAGATCATATTTTGATTTTGGATACTCCTACCAGTCCCATCTCCTCTGTGGTGTACAGAGAGAGCACTTGGCAAGGGCATTCCCCTATAGTATCTTAATTTGCTCTGTTTCCTCCATCTCAAAAAAAAAAAAACATTTGCATTTCATCTGCCTTACTGTATTTGTGTTTCTTCCTACTTTATTACCTTATTTTGCTTTTGCCTCTTTTTAAAAGTACTCAATTGAATTTATTCTGCTGCCTTTATTACTGCTTGTTAGTAGCCTGATTAAATTGTAACTGTTATTCTAAGGCCCTTGGTTTAAGCACTTGGTCTTCAAACCAGTTGTTTTACATTAAGAAGTTTTGTAGTCTGCACTGTTGTGGCAGGACAGATAGCATACATCCTTCTAAGTTGGGAACTGCTGATTGAAGGCTCAGTGTCTGTTATTCTAAAAGTGTATTAGTTCTGGGTTAAGGACTTGGGCTTCAGGCCAGTTATTTTACATTAAGAAGGTTTGTGGTCTGCACTCTTGTGGGAGGAGAGGCTAGATTCTGCTCTTCTGAGATGGGAATTTCTGGTTAAAGGCTTATTGCGCATGCTTACTTGAACTGTTTCTTTCTGAAATCGGTATGCCTTGTTTGCTGTAGCATAGACTAGATTCAGGCCGGCTGGATCTAGCTTTGTTTGTATAACTTGTGCACTGATCCAGGCCGTGTTTTTTGGAGAAGGTTTCTCTGTACCCTAGTGGCAGGACTGTGCAGTTAGAACTTGTCTGATTGAAGACTGCTGGAACAGGGCTCAGTTTTAAGCTTTTTAACTGGTTAATTGGGTAAAGTATTGTTTTGATTGTATCTGCTCTATTTTCTGGAAAAAAAAAAAAAAAAAAAAATATATATATATATATATATATATATATATATATATATATACTTGTTTCTCGCCTTTCTGAACTAGTATAGTCCAGTTTTCATGTTATTGCTGAATCCAGGGCTATGCTACAAGTTTCTGTGTTGCCATACCTTACTTGATAGAAGGAAGGTTCTCTGTTCGCCTGTGAGAGAGGGGAGCTTTGAGCAGGCTATTTGTCCCTGGAGGAGTGGTTTCAGCCCAGAAGTTAGTAGTTTATTGGCCTTTTTGGGCTACTTTTGATTGTATCTGCTCTATTTTCTGAAAAAAATATATACTTGTTTCCGCTTTCTGAACTAGTATAGTCCAGTTTTCAGGTTATTGCTGAATCCAGGGCTGTGTTACAAGTTTCTGTGTTGCCATTACATTACTTGGATAGAAGGAAGTTTCTCTGTTCACCTGTGAGAGAGGGGAGCTTTGAGCAGCCTATTTGTCCCTGGAAGAGTGGTTTCAGCCCAGACGTTAGTAGTTTATTGGCTATTTTGGGCTAGTTTCTATCTCTTTCACTTTCCTGCTATAAAAACCTCATTTGCACAGTTTTTACGCTTGTATTCCACTCAGCAAGTGCCTTCCAGGTGTTCTGCAGAGTCTACAGCAGCAGAGAGACAAAAGAGTGACTTTGGAGTGATTAAGTATCACTTTTCTGCTTTTCTTGCTGTCTGAACTAATTTCCCCTAAAACACCAGTTTTTTTAGCAAATCTGTGATTTAAAAAGTTTGTTATTGTATACAACTCTGCACAGCTCCTCGTGGTGTCCTGCAGAGTGATACAGGCAACAGGGAGACCCAGAGACACTTTTCCAGATTAAATTATTTTTTTCTCTGTTTTTTTGCTCTGACTGCCTTTTCCCACCTAAAAAGCAAATGTCTAACTGATCTGTGCTTTAAAAAGTTTAAATTTCATTTGCCTTCTGCTTTTTGTAGTTTTTGCACTTGTTTTATATCAATTTAAGTAGTTTTTGTACTATATAACTGTTGTAAGCTACACACTAAAGTGCGCTAGCCTGTTAATAGCATTTACAGTTTTTTTCTGTGTGTTTTTCTGCTGTGTTTTTTTCTGTGTGTTTTTCTGCTGTTTCCTAAAAAAATATATATATATATATATATTCTCTTTTCCCACCTTTGCTGCTGATTAGTCCAGATTTCAGGTTTAGCTGAATTCCACATTGTGGTCCAGTTTCCTGTGTTGCCCATATCCTTACTTTGGATAGGAGGAAGCTTCTCTGTTCACCAGTGAGAGTGGGGAGCTTTGAGCAGCCTATCTGTCCTTGGAGGAGTGGTCTCAGCCCTAAAACTAGTAGATTATTTGCCGTTTTGGGTCAATTCCTATCTCTTTCAGTTTCCCTGCTTTAAAACCCGCATTTGCATGATTTCGCGCCAGTATACAACTCCGCACAGCTCCGCGTGGTGTCTTGCAGAGTGATACAGGCAACAGAGAGACCCAAGAGAGACTTTTCCAGATTTAAGTGTTTTTTTCTCTGTTTTTTTGCTCCGACTGCCTTTTCCCACCTAAAAAGTGAATTTCTAACTGATCTGTGCTTTAAAAAGTTTAAATTGCATTTGCCTTCTGCTTTTTACAGTCTTTGCATTTGTTTTATATAAATTTAAGTTGTTTTTGTATTGTATAACTGTTGTAGGCTACACATTAAAGTGCGCTAGCCTGTTATTAGCATTTACAGTGTTTTCCGTGTGTTTTTCTGCTGTTTCCTGAAAAAAAAATATTCTCTTTTCCTGCCTTTGCTGAACAAAATTAGTCCAGATTTCAGGTTTTGCTGAATTCCAGACTGTGGTATAGTTCCCTGTGTTGCCCATATCCGTACTTGGATAGGAGGAAGCTTCTCTGTTCACCAGTGAGAGTGGGAAGGTTTGAGCAGCCTTTCTGTCCCTGGAGGAGTGGTCTCAGCCCTGAAACTAGTAGCTTATTGGCTGCTCTGGGTCAATTCCTATCTCTTTCAGTTTCCCTGCTTTAGAACCCGCATTTGTGTGGTTTTGCACAATTTGCGCATAGCGCAGCATCAGGCAGCGCTGCTTAAACGGGTTTAAACTATTCCCGGCTCCACAAAGTCTCCTCTTCAATTTTCCCTTAGAAGTGTTCTAAATCTCAAAGTAAACACTCTATTTTCATTTTAAAGCCCTGCAGTTGCTCGTATAAGTAATTTTATAAGTAAGCACTAATAAACTAAAGCACTATACCCTCTTATACTCCCTTTAAGTACTTGGCTCCCTATTGGTCCTTTTTGATCAGTCAAAAAGTAGTTCCTTATACTATTCTGGCATATCCAAAAGTCAGTTTCGGGTTTACTCTCCAGTCCAGCTGGTGAATCTGGGAATCTTGAGGCAATGTTACAACTGCCTTATGTACACAGACCACCTTCTCATCCTCCCAACAAGCTCAAATATATGTGAGAGATGCAACTATATAGCCAAACTGGAGGCTGAGCTCTCTCAACCCAGTACTGGCGCAGTCAGTCAGGAGGAGAAGGTAACCACACACACCACAAATCCAGTCTCACATAGACCTATCGCAACAGAAAACCAAACACATAAACACACAAACATACTCTGAGGCCCTAAATAAAACTCTTCCCAAGCAGCAGAGACCTCCAAAGCAGACATCCAAGCAACCGCTACCCCACAACAATACCCACGTATCACATAGTTCACAAAGTCAGTGTGCCACACAGTCACAGCCCTTAAGGCTAAACAACACACCTAATACACTTGTAATAGGTGACTCTATTGTCAAACACACTGACATCCTACTCACCAGGCTGAACAAGGAGAAGGTCACTGTAAGCTGCCTGTCGGGTGCCAGGATCCACCACATAACACAAGCACTCAGGTCACTCCAAAGCAAGTACAAATATGACTCCGTCATTGTCCATGCTGGTGTGAATGACCTGAGACGTACCTCCCTGGACTACATGAAAAGAGACATAGATGAGCTCTCTGATCATGTATCCCAGGCCGGTATGACCCTGACCTTGAGTAGCATCTTACCCTCTCCAAGAATGATGCCACAGTATAAAGATATTGGTGTCATTCAAAGGGGATCCTGTGTCTGTCAGCCTGGGATGACATGCTCGACAAGCCATGTTGTTTTGCTAGGGACGGCTTGCACCTGGCACCCCTGGGCTTTCAAATACTGGCTAAGGCTCTTGCCACCCCCATAGTGCCTTTTTTAGGCAAGGCTCAAAAGACAAACCCACCTCAATAGACAACACAAAGAAAAAAAAACTAAGGGTAAGGCTGCTCAATGCCAGAAATCTAAACCTTAAGATGCACGCACTTGAGGTTCTCCTTAGTATGGAGAATATCGATATCTGTGCAGTAACAGAAACCTGGTTCAAGGCTCCCAAGAGCACCCCAGCACTACTAGGTTATACCTCATACCATGCTTTTTGGCCCCAAAACTTGGACCGAACCACAAAAGGAGGGGGGGGTATCCATATTCATCAAAGATACCCACACCTCCAGGTTAGTGGCACTGTAGGAAGCATCGAAGACCATCCATGTGCAACTAACAGTGGGCAAAACTGCCTTTCAGTTTGTAGCCTGCTACAGACCACCTTCCCAAACTCAGGAACCCCACTCGGCTTTCCTGAGAACACTGGAGAATATGAAGGTCTCTCCAAATACCATTATATTGGGTGACTTCAACTACCCAAACATAGACTGGGAACACTACTTAAGCCCCAACACCGTCACCCAAGGGTTCCTAGAATTTATAAACTCAAATGCTATGGAACAACTGGTCACCACTCCCACAAGAGGGGAAAACATATTGGACCTGATCATCACCAACATGAGGACTCTATGTTCCATACCAGAGGTATACCCCTGATTGGTAAAATCTGACCATAAATTAATCTCAGTGGACATCCATATCCCGTCCCCACCCACAGCCAAGGAAACCACGGGGAAGAACTTCTCAAAAGGAAACTTCACACTTCTCAAAACCAAGGTGGAATCCTTCAAAGCCCCCGGGCCAGTGGAAAATACGGCCCAAACAGCAGAATCCTTTACAAACGCATTCTATGGACACCTACAGGAATGCATGGATCATGCTATCCCAGATAAAACCAAGACTCACTCCTCCAAAGGCAGGAGACCTGTCTGGTGGACCCAGCCATAAATAAGCTATACAACAGGAGTAGGAAGCTACTACATGATAGAGCAAAATCTCAAAAAGGGAAGGCATCTCTGATCAGTACTAGCAAGAAACTATGATCCCTCATAAAATCATCTAAGGCCATCTTCGAAAGAAAAATTGCACAAGACGCTAAAGATAATCACAAGGCCTTCTTTAGTTATGTCAGGAACCTGAGTGGCAACACCCAGATATGCTCTGAGTTAGTTCAAAATGACAAAAAATACACTGAACCCACAGACATTGCCAACATCCTGGCAGACAGGTTCAGTGCAAACTTCTCCCCCCAAAAGAGCAAATGTCTATCCCAACAGAGTGTAGCCTCCCTGACATCACAGATGCACAGGTGAGAGCTGCCCTCTCCAAAGCAAAAAACACAGCATCAATGGGACTGGACGGTGTCCCGGGCTGCGTCTTACACAAACTCCAAGAAGAACTGAATCCCCACATAAAGTCACTGTACAATCTCAGCCTTACTACAGGATATGTACCCAAGGAATGGAGTACAGCAACAGTGGTCCCACTCTACAAAGGTGGTGCCACAACGGACCCCAGAAATTATTGCCCTATAAGCCTGACTAGCCTGGTCTGCAAAGCTATGGAGTGTATCATCATGAAACTCATAAACAAAGACATTGGGAACCTCCAAACACTGGATCCTACCCAATTCGGCTTTGTTAAGGGCAGATCTTGCCTCTTGAACCTGGTCAATGTCTTTGAAACAGTCACCAAGGCCATAGATGAAGGGAAGGTAGTCCACACAGCCTACCTGGACCTTGCAAAAGCCTTCGACACAATACTCCACTCGGGCATCATAAATAAGCTCACCAGCTTAAATATCAGCCCCTATGTCACAAGATGGGTTGCAAACTGGCTCAGGGATAGAACCCACATGGTCAGAATTGCAGGTGCCATGTCAGACTCTAAACCAGTTACAAGTGGTATCCCACAAGGCTCAGACCTGGGACCTCTCTTGTTCGGTATATATTTCTCTGAGGTACAGGCTAACACAAGAGGACTATGGCTGACCAAGTTCGCAGATGACTGAAAACTGGGTGCCATAATCGACTCACCGACTGACACAAGCATCCTCCAAAAGGGTCTCACAGAGACGGATAACTGGTGCCAGAGCCATGGCCTAAAGCTAAATGCCAAAAAGTGCATAGTCATTCCCTTTGGGAAAAACAAAGTGCCCACAAATTACCACATAGGTGGTAATCCATTAAGTATGGAAGAAATAATTAGGGATTTGGGGACCCAAGTAGATAGCAATCTCTCCTTCGATATCACATTGCCAAAGTGGTTAGAAAGACCTTCTATATAGCCCACCTTACCACGAAAGGGTTCACATCTAGATCAAGAGAGGTCATTGTGCCCCTCTACTCATCACTTATCAGGCCCATAATTGAATACAATGCCCCATTTGGGTTGTACCTTACCCAACACCTGCAGCAACTGGAAAGACCCCAAAAGTACCTCACCAAGAGGATCAAGGGACTCAAACAGATGCCCTACGCAGTTAGGCTAAAGAAATTCCAGCTCTACTCAGTTGCTTACCACCTACTCAGAGGCGATCTGTGCCTGACATATAAAGCCATGTCCAACCCAGAATTAATGAACATGCTCCACCTCAGGAAATCCAAATCCCTTAGAGCTACACACTCCAGGGACTTAAATCTCAGCGCAGAAATAAATAGGACATGCTGGAGGGACAGATTCATATCCCAGAGGCTCCCCTCACTCTGGAACAAAATCACAATCCATGTTAGGCAGAGTCCCTCAATGACCCTCTTCAAGAGAAATCTTGACGAGTGGATGGGAGATCGTAGGTTTACCCCTGGGATCTCTTCTGTGTCCCTACTAGACAGAGGCACAGTAAACTAACCTCAAAAGGGCTATTTTCTGTGACCTACTATACAGAGGCACAATCAACTAATCTAAAAGGGTGCCGAAAGCCAAACACTCTCTGGCTAGGCTTATAAATGCCCTAGGGCAGATAGCCTGGTATCAACCTATGAACCTATGAACCTATGACTGTAGCATCCTTTCTGTATTCCTTCATTCTGTACCTACACAGCAACTCACAAAATAACAAATTTTGCTCTCATGGCTACAGCTCATGGGAGTGCTCCTGACCTTAAATACAGCTGTTTCCCTCCAAGGAGCAGTTCAAGATGCCTAGTCAAGATCTGTAACTTTTTTTTTTTTGATTGCACATCTTCAACTGCATTTAACAAAAAAGGCAGTTACCACTGGAAAAGTAAAATCTAAATTTGTGCTGCTGTTTCAAAGTAGTATCTGAATGATTCCCCAGAGCTGGTCTGGTACTCACTGAAATCAATGGTTTGTAGAACAGAAAACTCCAAGTCCTCTCACAGTCAAATAGACTTGTAAAGCAATCACAACAAACAGTTTTATATTTTTCAACCTTATTTTATGAAAAGGAGCTTCCTACTGGTCAGATGCTTTGCTCTGCTTCACATTGCTGTGCATTTTACTCTGAACTGCATTGATATCTGTTTTGCTGTCCCACTAGAAGAACCTCCAGACTTCTGTGCAACACATTAAGAAACAGACAATTCCTCATGATTAGTTCATTGCTCAGGAAAAATGTTTTGAAAAACCAACTTTCAAGCACAATTCCCAAATTATTTGCTCAAGAATTCTGGACAAAGGTAAACAATGGATGGATATTTTTAAATGTAGTATTAATTCATTGAAAAAGTAAATAACATAGATTTTGGATCGACATTCATTTTACTAGCAAAGAGGTACTCAGCTCTAATTTTTAGGACTATTGACCGGCTGTAATCCTCACTGATGTACCAGAAAATCACACCTTTTGTTTAGCATGGCAAATATATAAGGCAAGATCAGGGACTTTTGAGGGCCAACCATATAAGGCTGATGGTAATTTATGTTTGGTAAAAAAAATTAAACTGTGATCACAGCTAATCATGTGTGTTTATGCTTGTTTGTATATGTGTGTGTGTGTGTGTGTGTGTGTGTGTGTGTGTGTGTGTGTGTGTCTGTGTGTGTGTGTGTGTGTGTATGTGCATGTGTGTGTATGTATGAATAAATATATATATATATATATATATATATATATATATATATATATATATATATATACATATATGTGTGTGTGTGTGTGTGTGTGTGTGTGTGTGTGTGTGTGTATGTATATATGTATGGTAGATCACTGATCCACATAAACCTTCTTCAAATTCAGCCCAGGGGCATTATCTGATTACATGACTTGTTTAGAGTTACAAAGTAGGTAAACGGGCTAAGAGAATCAAGCCCCGAACCACATGAAATTGCTTATTAACAAATATTTAGGTATATCTGCATCATTAGCATCACCTTCATCATCATCGACCCTCTGTTTCCCATTTGTACAGGTGTTACATTACCACTAGTCAATGTAACCAAATCACCTAGAACATGGCACATTTTACAGGAAAAGATGCCACGTGAAAATGTGTGATTTTTGTTTTCCAGTTATGAATGTGACATTAATATTTCTGTCAACAGCTTGATGCAGGAGGAGTTTATACGGTACTTCATGATACCGTATGAAATATTAACAATGCTGGAAATGTCACAGCTACTTGATGACTACCTACCACCACCCTGCAGATATTTATGCTTATTTAATAATAGATATGATATGAATGCTTAGTTCTTTATTTATGTAAATAGAACTTCAAAAGACAGCTCTACACACAAGTCAGGATTGCCTGTGGACAAAAATGCAGTGGTAAGTAAGTGAAAAAGAGCTATGCTAAATTATGAATATGTACCA
>NC_056725.1:231506959-231529459 GCF_019279795.1 Protopterus annectens | reverse complement strand
GTCTCTTCTGGTAGACCTTGTAAGTGTTGGTAAAGGTCTAGCAAAAATTGTCGTGTATCTTTTAATATATAAGTATTAGCATCAACAATGGGTCTTAAGGTGTTTTCTATAAAGATGGATGCGGGTTCAGTAGCCCAACCTCTACCTGCCACTATCGGCCTTAGGGGTGGATCAATCAAATCCTTATGTATTTTAGGCAAACCATTAATCAACGGTATAGTGGGAGTGGGCACATCCAAAAACAAGAACAAATCATTGTCTATCAAGTGACTATTGAGCAAATTCAGTAATTCAGAATGTACTCTATGTGAATAAAACGGAACAAGATCCAGGTCAATAGGTGAATAAAACTGAGTGTCACCCAACATAAAGAACATTTTTTGGACATACCAAACAGTGTCCATTACTACAATGCCACCTCCTTTATCGGCTGGATGAATAGATAAAGTACTATCTTTCGACAACTTCTTTAAAGCTGCATTCTCTTGGAATGTAAGGTTATATTTTTTAGAAGGACGTTTCAAATCAGCATCTCTCAACTTATAAAGACCATCCTCCACTAACTTGGAGAAGGCAGCAAGTAATGGATGTGGTAGTGGAGTAAAGACACTTGGACGGTGAAAACCTCTATGTGTGGTAATATCGTTAGCGTTGTTAAAAAACAACTTGAGTGACAAATTACGGGTAAACAACTTGAAGTCCCGTATAGTTTCTTCAAAGACGCTGTGTGTGGTGGGTATAAAGGACAGGCCTTTAGTCAAGACTGAGAGCTCAACTGGTGTCAATACATGGGTGGAAAGATTGAAAACTAAGTTTTCTCTTTCCCTTTGACTTCCCACATTTTCTTGATATTCTTGTTGGGGAGATGATCTACAGGTAGTTTCCTTTTTTGTCTTCCTCTGCTCTGTGAGCGTAATCTCCCTTCTCTCCTGTCTTCTCTTATTGGAAAAGGGTGAGAGGAATTAAAAATAACAGTATTTGTATTCATGTTAGTAGATGTGGGTATGTTAATCTCTATGTTAGGAGGTGCAGCTCCCATATCGGGTGTTCTGATTTTGTTCCTCACCACTGGTACAGGTCTATCATCATGAACTGCATCTAGATCATGTGATATAATAATTACATCAGAGGTGCAGTTAGTCTTAGTGGTTCTATCAACATCATTGTCATTGTTAAGAATACAGTCCCTATTATCAGCATCAGACACCAATGTAGGTGCACTAGCTGTATGCATTTCAGAACAACCAGTCCCAAAAGAATGTTCATAAAAATGAGTAGCCTCACTGACACGTAACGCTCCATTGTCCCCCATGCAGCTCACCCTGCGAAGAGGCAAGTCAGAAGAGGAGGGTGTAAATGGCTGAGATTGATTATAGTTGAAACCGATAGATCTATTAGCCACTACCGGGCGGTTATGTTCCGCTGTGGGTCCCGTAGCCCTGGGCCAAGTAAAAATGTGGCCTAGCCGGAAATCGGTAATATCTCGCTGTAATTTACTCTTTTTTTGAGAGAACAGTTTCCTCTCATAGACCGTCACATTGTCAATAACATTAGTAAAGTTCATGTCAAGTAATGAAGATGGAAACTTGTCATACAAGGACTTTTGCTTCATCTCAATTTCTGACTTTAACGCTTCCTCAATAGGGGTGAAGAAACTGTTCAAAAGTAACATATATTGTAAACTGACCTCAATATTGAGTTGCTGCCAGCGATACAGCAATTCCGGATAGGTCGTACCAGTCGTTGGCATCTTTAGCACGCGTAATCCCCTCGGTATGATCCGTCTTTGTATACAGACTTCAAAGTGCATGCGTTGTGTTTGCATGCGCTTCAACTTGAAGAGGTCATTTTCTAATGCTTCTAACCCACTTCGTAGTTCCTCTTTATTATAGACAGTATCGTTGCTACTAGCATTCTCCCCATTGTCTTCATAGAACACCAGAGGATTCTGGTGTTCACGTAAACAATCCAGGAAACGTTCACTAACGTTCCTAGCTGCAGCAGCATTAATGGGCGTAGCTTCCGTGGTTTTGATGACATATGGTAGCTCAATAGTTGCCGAAACTCCTTCTGCCATGTCTCCACAAAGTAAAATAATGCGAATAAACTAAGGAGTAACAATGAGTGGAGTAAACCACTTCTCCTGACTCAAAACGTGAGAAAATTAATGTGAAGACTAAAAAACACCAAGTCAGGGAAGCAGAACAAAGCAGCCGGAGGGCTAATTCCTTAAACGAACGTCCCAAGTTATTCAACTCATAAGAAAAATAGAATCCAGACTCTCAAAAATCAGTTGTACAATTTATTGTAGAGAGTTAGCGCTTTCACCTATTCAGGCTTCATCAGACTCAACACACAAACGCTATTTAACATAGAATATATACTGAACAAAGGGCGGGAAACAAAATCAATAATTCAATAATTCAATCAAAACATGAACTATTTAAAGTACAATGGATTAAAATCACTAGCTAATAATCAACTAACTAACTAAAATAAAATAAAAATTACACAAGTAGCCTAGGTGTAATGGCCATGGTATGAAAGCCTAGACTACAATACAGAATAATACATAGCGTATATATAGGTGAAAAACAATAGAAACACTCAGTCAATGATAGTAAAAAATATAAAAATAAAAATAAAAATAAAAAACATCTTAGCTCAAGCAACCCTTACTTAAAAACATAAACTGTTTATATTAAAAAACACACACATATATATATATATATATATATATATATATGTGTGCACATGTAAAACACTAGTACAGCAAAAAATACCCATTCAGTTGTAAGTGACTGAGCTAAAAACCACTAGATGGAAACAATGCTTCTAAAATCTAACTCTAGTATGTGTGTATATGTGTGCAATGTGAGAGCAATATTCATTATATAATAATGCACAGAGCTAGTATGCATGAAAATGGTGCACAGAGCTAGTATGGATAAAAATAGTATCAGAATATGGGAATGTATGGAGATGTAGGGTAAAAACGAACCTAACTAGAAGAGAAACTGTAGTTTTGGACTAAAGTGGATCAATGAAGTGAACTTGCGTGATGTAGTGTGATGAAAATGGAATAAAATGAATAAATATGAAATGAAAGTGATGGGAATAAAATAAAAATAAAATAAAATGAAAAGGAATGCATGTATATGAATATGAGTATGAGACAGGTATTGGATGTACTAATTACTAACTACACTACTGTACCTTCAGTCTCCTCATTTTCAAAATTGGTTTCACTGATACCTTGACATTCAGGCCAGGTGGACTATCTGATCTGAATTTCATTATCCAAAAATTCTCCTACCTTCTGTATGGGTCCTTATATCTCCTCCCTATTAGTGACGTGTATAGTCTCTAAAATCCTGAAATTAAAGACATGTAACGGACCATTGTCAGATACATGTCGAGCTAAGCATTGGTTTTATGTGCCATCCTAATGCTGTAGAGATGCTCACGGATGCGATCTCTAAAGGTCCTGTTGGTCTTGCCTACATAAAAGGAACTGCAGATGGAACAATGAGCAAGATAAATGACGTGCTTAGTCATACAATCTCCATGGGCATTAAGGAAGTAAGTATGATTAGTAACTGGATGTAAAAATGTGTGACTGGTGCATATATAATCACAAAAATTGCAATGACCACAGCTACGTGTCCCAACAGATGGGACTGGAGTAGTAGATATGTATGGTCTCCTGTCACAGAGTAATCTTTTCAGGTTTTTCTTATTCCTGTACCTAAAGACAGGAACATCACCTAAAATGTCTCTAATATGGGAGTCTGCCATGAGGATCCTCCAATGTGTCTTGACTATATCCTGAATGTCATGTACATCGGTGGTATAGAAGATGGAGAAAGCTGTTTGATGATTAATAGTGGAAGGAGTCCGAGATTGGTGTACTATACTTGAGGGTGGGGCAGAAAAATGTGGAGCAGCATGGCCTGTCCTTAAACCAGGTATGTCTTCAATACCCTGGTGTATATCTTGTGTTGTATACCCACGTTCTAACAGCCTCAACTTTAAGGCCCTCATATCTCTATTAAAACCAGACTCAGTGGGATTGTACCTAGAAACCCTAGTGGCCTGTCCTTTAACGATATTATTAAAAACATACGGGGGATGCATGCTAAAACTCGTAGATGACCTTTTCTTTTTGTGGGGAGGAGACCATGCACAGCTATTGAGCTTTATTGATTCGGTTAATACTTGTGCCACGTATCTTACTTTTAGTCATGAGATATCTAACAACAAGATACCATTTTTAGATATTTTTGATAAAAAATTACCTAATGGCATTGTCAACACCGGGGTCTTTAGGAAACCTTGCCATATGAACACTTTGTTACACCGTTTTAGCATGCATCCCCCGTATGTTTTTAATAATATCGTTAAAGGACAGGCCACTAGGGTTTCTAGGTACAATCCCACTGAGTCTGGTTTTAATAGAGATATGAGGGCCTTAAAGTTGATGCTGTTAGAACATGGGTACACAACACAAGATATACACCAGGGTATTGAAGACATACCTGGTTTAAGGACAGGCCATGCTGCTCCATATTTTTCTGCCCCACCCTCAAGTATAGTACACCAATCTCGGACTCCTTCCACTATTAATCATCAAACAGCTTTCTCCATCTTCTATACCACCGATGTACATGACATTCAGGATATAGTCAAGACACATTGGAGGATCCTCATGGCAGACTCCCATATTAGAGACATTTTAGGTGATGTTCCTGTCTTTAGGTACAGGAATAAGAAAAACCTGAAAAGATTACTCTGTGACAGGAGACCATACATATCTACTACTCCAGTCCCATCTGTTGGGACACGTAGCTGTGGTCATTGCAATTTTTGTGATTATATATGCACCAGTCACACATTTTTACATCCAGTTACTAATCATACTTACTTCCTTAATGCCCATGGAGATTGTATGACTAAGCACGTCATTTATCTTGCTCATTGTTCCATCTGCAGTTCCTTTTATGTAGGCAAGACCAACAGGACCTTTAGAGATCGTGATCCATGAGCATCTTTACAGCATTAGGATGGCACATAAAACCAATGTTTAGCTCGACATGTATCTGACAATGGTCCGTTACATGTCTTTAATTTCAGGATTTTAGAGACTATACACGCCACTAATAGGGAGGAGATATAAGGACCCATACAGAAGGTAGGGAGAATTTTTGGATAATGAAATTCAGATCAGATAGTCCACCTGGCCTGAATGTCAAGGTATCAGTGAAACCATTTTTGAAAATGAGGAGACTAAAGGTACACTAGTGTAGTTAGTAATTAGTACATCCAATACCTGTCTCATACTCATATTCATATACATGCATTCCTTTTCATTTTATTTTTATTTTTATTTTTATTCCCATCACTTTCATTTCATATTTATTAATTTTATTCCATTTTCATCACACTACATCACGCAAGTTCACTTCATTGATCCACTTTAGTCCAAAAACTACAGTTTCTCTCTTCTAGTTAGGTTCGTTTTTTACCCTACATCTCCATACATTCCCATATTCTGATACTATTTTTATCCATACTAGCTCTGTGCACCATTTTCATGCATACTAGCTCTGTGCATTATTATATAATGAATATTGCTCTCACATTGCACACATATACACACATACTAGAGTTGGATTTTAGAAGCATTGTTTCCATCTAGTGGTTTTTAGCTCAGTCACTTACAACTGAATGGGTATTTTTTGCTGTACTAGTGTTTTACATGTGCACACATATATATATATGTGTGTTTTTTAATATAAACAGTTTATGTTTTTAAGTAAGGGTTGCTTGAGCTAAGATGTTTTTTTTTTTATTTTTATTTTTATATTTTTTACTATCATTGACTGAGTGTTTCTATTGTTTTTCACCTATATATACGCTATGTATTATTCTGTATTGTAGTCTAGGTTTTCATACCATGGCCATTACACCTAGGCTACTTGTGTAATTTTTATTTTATTTTAGTTAGTTAGTTGATTATTAGCTAGTGATTTTAATCCATTGTACTTTAAATAGTTCATGTTTTGATTGAATTATTGAATTATTGATTTTGTTTCCCGCCCTTTGTTCAGTATATATTCTATGTTAAATAGCGGTTGTGTGTTGAGTCTGATGAAGCCTGAATAGGTGAAAGCGCTAACTCTCTACAATAAATTGTACAACTGATTTTTGAGAGTCTGGATTCTATTTTTCTTATGAGTTGAATAACTTGGGACGTTCGTTTAAGGAATTAGCCCTCCGGCTGCTTTGTTCTGCTTCCCTGACTTGATGTTTTTTAGTCTTCACATTAATCTTCTTCAACTATGCTGAAAAAGTAAAAAAAAAAAAACAAAAACAAAAAAACTTACATTGTTTAGGCCTTGTTCGCAATGACACATCTTATTCTGACCAAGGAAATCTCACCATATCTCCAATATCCTTACAGGTTTCGTGCCACATTTACCAGTAAGACTTCTATCCAAAGTCCTGCTATATGACCATTCACAGACTTCAGTAATATAGCTATGTTAAAATGATCAATCAGCACTTTAGCTGCCTACAGCAGCAAAGTGTTGAGTGTTGCAGTGTAAAAAAAAAGCATAAAAAAAACAGAAAATTCCCATCAAACTATAACTTTTTACAGGCAAATAATAATTTGAACTACAAGAATAGTATCAATTTACTCCGCTCACAAAAAAAATGATAGTAATGTTACAAGATGGTTCGCAAACACTGGCAATCTAAATTTTAACTATTTAGGGCTATTCAGTAGAGTCAGAAAACAAAAAACATATCTCAGATTAAAACCAAAAAATAAATTCCACCAGGTACAAGCAGTAACCAACTCTAGAAAGGACGCTCCTGACTGATAAAGTAATCCAAAAACACATTGAGCAGTAAATTAAATTAAGCCTTAAATCCACAAGTAGCTTTTTGTCTGCAATAAAACACTGACTTCTTCAGAGTAAAACAATGGCCAGTGCTCACTTTCATACCATGTCTATAATAAGGCAATTAAGTCAAGAGAAGTAATTAATTAAAAAAACACCTATTTAAAGGGAAATCATGTTAAGAAAAACAGGAAAATTAAAAGCTTTGTTTAAATACTATCACATTAAAAACTATGCAAAAAAATGTCAAGTATATAAGTACAACAGATAAGCTATTTAGCAAAATATTATAAAAAATCAAAATGCAGTGAATATGTAAAATAACATATAAAGATATATAAATAAATGAATACATAGCATTGAATAAATACATGTGTATGTACACACACACACACACACACACACATATATATATATATATATATATATATATATATATAGCTGTATATATATTATATATATATATATATATATATATATATATATATATATATATATATATATATATACTTTTTTTAACTACAAAATGGACTGTTCAAAATAGATCATAGCTTATTAGCACTTTGTTTTAAGACTGGAACTAGGGAAGAACATTCCTTAATGCTCAGGGAGTTTGTGGAATCTAACCTAAGCTGCCATATCAGTTCTCTTAATTGAATGTATTCTTTCCATATGCACAAATACAAACTTATAAAACAATCTTATAAAACAATTCATACTGCAAAAACTGTTTATAAATACGTATTTCTTATTTGTAAAGTATTTCTTATTTGTATTTGGAAAAGAAAGAGTTGCCGATGTGGTGAATAAGTTTAAATGCAACAGTTTTTGTAAACAGTGTTTACAGTATTAATTATTGTATAAGGTTGTGTTTTGCGCGCATATTTATTTAATGACCTGTTTGTCTTGTATTATATTATTCTTTTGCATTAATATTTTTTTTACTGTTCTGTTTCCTTAAAAGCTGATTAGCTGAATAACTGAAGGTTTAATTGAATGTATTATAAAAGGAAATGAGCTATTTGATGTATTTTATCTGACGAAGTCAGGTATTTTAACTGACGAAAGTGCTTATCTTTTAAACTTGTCTTGTACTCTTAAAAGTCTGTTTACTACTTGACTGTGGCTTGGTAGCACTTTTTAGTTTAGTTTTGTGATTGTATGCTGAAGAATATTTTGTTGATTATAATGTTTGCACAATCCCTAATGCAATAGTCTTGTCACATTATTATGCCTTTCAGTATACAGTCCTTCTGCCATTAATATATCACAATCAGCAACAAGATTTGCAACTGTTTCCAGTTCTGTTTATAAAACCTACGTTTGTCTGTTTCTCGCACATGTTCAATGGACTTTGTAAACCAACATGTACATACTCCACTATCTTGGGCCATCAGTATTAACCTTTTGTCTTTTGGTTTAAATTCACCTTACCTTAACCATTCCTGCATTTGATCCTAATCAACATCAGGGTGTTCTAACAGTTTTCTATACTTGCAACTATATTTATGCATTTTCCACATTTCTTACCTTCTCATCTGATCCTTCACCTTATATTCTTTTTTTGTTTGTTTTTTGGCACATTCGGTTGCTGCCTGGTTTTTATCTACTTCTGGTTTGATTTCCATTCCTGCTTGTTGCTGATATGCTTCTGCTAAACTAAGCAGAGAAGCCATCTTAGACTTATTATCTTCATGTTTTAAAACTTTAACTATGTTTGGGTCTTCTGAGGTCATCAGATATGCATGCAGTTCCACAATTGCAGATATATGCATATAATCAGTTTTGAGAAGGCCCAACCCTCCTTCAAAATGGGGAGCATATAGTCTTAGTATGCACTCATTTTCATAAATCATTTCATGAGCATGAAGCATTCTTCTTATGCAAACACACAGCAGCAAAACACAAGTACAGCAAGAGTGCAGGGCCAGAAAAAAGTCAAAAGTAAAAAAAAAAACACAACCGGCCAGAATAGTTAAGGTGAACCACCAGTAACTATTTATTGTAACAACAATAAATAGGGAAATACTCCAGAATATTACACACCAGTTTTTGCAAAAGCCTTCTTCGGTGTAAGCACAAACAGAGATGAAAATACCATACACAGTAACACTTAAATACACCAAACAAGACACACACCACCTCCCCACCTTTTACCAACTATAACACATTGTTTAAACCTGGAGGGAACAAAGCCCTTAGTTTAATTATCCAAAACTTTTCTTTGTTGTTATATATATTGTGCCAACCTAATTTATTACTTACTCTAACCATATTGCAATCAATAGCTGTAAATCTAAACTCAGGAGTAGGATGTTGCAAAACATACCTATATAAAGCATTAGACATTCTTTGATAACTAAAATGTCCAGAAATATGAATCTTAAATTGTCTAGAAGTTTGTCCTACATAAAATGAAGAACACTGACATTCAACCTAATAAATCATCCATTCTGAAATACAGTTTATAAAACATTTAATATTAAATACATTAGATGTGTTAGCAGAAGAAAATTTTTAATTTTCACAACATGTGGGCATGCAGAGCAGTGTCCACATGGCAACATCCAATTAAAGGTATTCCATCCATAGACTGTTGTACTTTATTACCAATCGGCACAGACTGTTTGAAATGATTCAAAAAATGTTCAATACTTTTTCCTTTTCTATATGCAGATTGACATTGTAGTGATGATATTTGACTTAAATTCTTATCCGGCAACAGAATATTCCAATGTCTATTAATCAACTGACAAAACTGTCTAGAATTAACACCAAAAGTTGTAATAAAATGTATCTGATGATCATCCTTAGAACGTGTTTTGTACTTCAACAAAGTTGATCTATCCAATCCAATCCTTTCCTATCCAACCTATCCAACACTTTTTGGGGACAGTCAGTCACTCCAAAACTATAAGTTAGGACAGGAAGAACAAATTGATTTATAGCTTGGACTTTGTTCCTGGATATCAACGCTGTTTTCAGTATTCATTTTAGTCTTCTAAAATATTCCTGCTCAGTTTTATTCGCATTTGTTCATGCTTAATTGTTGATCCTTCATCTATTCCCAAATATTTACACACTCCCTCTTGCTCAAGTTATTTTATACCACATTCTTGTCCCAAACTGATGTTTTCTTGCTGCTGCAGCTTTCCTGCTTTAAAGGTTACTTTTGCACATTTATCAAGATCAAATGACATTCTTATATCATCTGAAAAAGTTTTGACCACTTGCAGTAGTGCTTTCAGTTCCTCAGCTGTTGAACTATCTGCTTTTAAATCATCTACAAAAAGAACATAAGTCTGTAGACTTTGTTGTTTTCTGAGAGCCAAATTGTAGCCATGGCCTAAGCTGTTAAATAGACAGCTTAATCAGTTAAGTGCAAGACTAAAGAGCAGTGGTGACAAAGACTCACCCTGGAATATCGTCCTTTGAATTTTTATCCCTGGAATAATAATTTGTCCTTTATCATAGCTTAACTGCAAAGTGGTTTGCCACTGTTTCATGGTTGTTGAAATATAATCAATCAGTGTAGAGTGTATCTTATACATTTTTAAGCAGTTTTTTATCCATGAATGTGGTATAATGTCACAAGCTATACTTAGATTTTTCTCCTTTATTTAAAGTTCTCCATTATGACTTAATGTAACAACAAATGATCCTTTGTTTCATATCTCTTTTATTACCCTTTTATTCTATTGCCATGATTGAGTTTTTTTCTAAATGACTACAAATTCTGTTGGCATCAAGTCCAGTGTATAGTTTATGCATTGTCAGTATAGGTTCATAGATTTATAGGTGTGCACTAGGCTAATGGCTTTGGAGCCTTTACAAGCCTAACCCATAGACGCACCCCAGCATCATGCCACCCGAAGGTAGTTTCCAGTGCCTCTATCAAATAGAGCCACTAGAGTGATCCCTGGGGTGAACTTTCTATTTCCCATCCACTCATCAAGATTTCTTTTGGAAAGGGCCAGTGAAGTGCTCTGCTTGACATGTGTGGGAAGTCTGTAGGTTGGTCTATAGTTTTTAGGATAGAATACAGGTTCACTGTTAAGCAAGAGTAGTGTTTTTCTTGTTGTTAGCCAAATTGGTGTCTGTTTAGGGTGTGCATATAAATAGTTCTTACTCGTAGCTAAATCTTCATGTAAAGATGTTAATATATGAGCCAGAAGTTAGGTACTACAGCTGGGCCTGGGGTTTTCCAATTAGAAGCTTTTTTAACTCTGTTCTAATCTCTCTGGCAGTTACTTCATCCCATTTCATATCCTGTACATTTGGACTTCTTATTCTTTCTTTTATTTCTTTTGTCTATTTAGCATCTTTGCATATGGTCCACAGGATCTTCATAGATATTTCTGTAAAATGTATATATTTCTTCTTTTTTGTGGTGTTTCAATTCCTTTTGCCTTCTTTCCAGTTTTCTATAAAACTTTTTTGGGTCATCAATAAATTGCTTATTTTGCACTTTTCCTTGATATATTCTAAGTTTTCCTGCCTGTGTTGATATTTTTAGTTTATTATTTGCGATAGTGCATAATAGATCCTGATCTCTTCTGATCAGTTTAGCTGCACAGTAATATATCACGTCTGTTATATTGCATGCATTTCTATGAACAGTCCTAATTACTGTGTTCATTTGTTTTATAAAACGTCTAACATTTTGGATGTTATTGACTTTCTGTACTCTATTTCTTTCATTGATCTTAATATGTCTGTCCATCTCTAGTAAATCAAGCAAATCTTTTCTTAGACCATTTTCTTCTAAGTTGTGGGCACATTCTTTGTTTTTCATTTCCTGCAGGCATTGTATAGCAAGTTCCAGAGCATCTTCCAGTGCCACATTCTCTTCAGTTTCATCCTGTGTCATGGTTGCTATGTACATGGGAACTCACTGGGCTATCATTCCACAGCATTGACTGCATCAGAGTTGCCACAATTTTCTGTTCCTTCTCTTGCTGTGTAACTCCAGCTGGGCATTTATACTGGTTTCCTATGGAAGGCTCCAAAGTATCTTCATATGGCAACTGATCAGATGTTTCCCATTCCACTGGTTTCTCCTTAATTTGGGGATCCATTGCTCTGTCCTGCTGTGATGTTATCAGAGTTAGACTTTCTATACTAAATCCTTCACTTTGCAGGTAATCCATAACCTCAGTTTCTATGTCTTTAACTTCTCCATTACTAATTACTAATTCTCTTTTCTACTTTTCTTCTTTGTTTTCTTATTTTTTGTATTGTAAGATTTTTCATATCTGGATGAATTTTCTTGTATTTATATTTAAATATCTTTGGTGCTGTTCTTTTTGTATTAGTTTTGCTTTTTTCTTTGCATAGATATTGCACCATATTAAATCTCTTTTTCTTTCCCATGTCCATATTTCCTCTTCAGATGTCTCCTGCTCCTCCTGTTTCTCTTTACTTGGAGGACTTGTTGCTCCATCATGCTGTGATATAACCTGTGTTAGACTTTCTACACTACATCCTTCACTTTTCAGGTATTCCACACCTTCATCTTCTATATTTTTTTCTATTTTACTACCCCTTCCTGCCAATAACTCTCTTAATTCTACACCCACATTCCTTACCAAGTGCTACACTAACTATCAAGATGAGGGTAATTATGTTCCTCTTAGTTATATTGCTTGGGCTATATCTCCTCACCATATATGAACATCAGCCCTATACTGGCTTTCACCACCTCTTCTCTCAAACCATCTCTGCTCCCACCTTGAATGAATCAGACCAACCCCTAGCTTACTACAAATTTGTCTTCTCCACTTTTAACAACCACCAACTAACTAGACCATGGTCCATCTCCCCCAAAACTAGTTATCATAAAATAATAAGCAATGCCCGGAAACTAATCACTGTACAGCTTACTCTGATGAGGGATGGAGAGACATCCACCCTAACCCTGGACCAACCCTTCCCACAAGCTCCCAGCCCACTACCACTTTCAACATATGGCCAAATACAAGGTCCCCTAACTCTCTCCTGACCTGTCACCTAAACATCAAGAGTATTAACAACAAGGTCCATAATCTTCATGCACTCCTAGCTACCTACTCTCCTGATCTGCTACTTCTTATAGAAACCTGGCTAAAACCAGGAACTAAAGATGATGAGGTTATCCCACCAAGGTAAAACATACTTAGACTAGACTGTAACACAAAGAAAGATGGAGGAGTAGCAGTTCTGTTCAAAAACACAATAGATGTCACACTAGCCTCACAACAACCCCCTTGTTCAATAATGCAGAAGCCCTAGTTAGCAAACTACAGCTTAACAAAAGTAAATCTATATTCATTGACTTCATTTATATCCTCCAGGCAACAATGCAAATACCCTAGAAGACTTCCTCCAATGGCTTTCCAACACTTACCCCATGAAACTATGGTGTTACGAGACATTAATATTGACTGGAACAATTGTTCCTCTGTATCTCCCACCACCCACATAAACATTCAAGCCAACTTGTATCCTCACCCACCAGAAAAAATAAATCCATCTACAAAGGCAGTATCCTGGACTGGATTCTTATCAATAATCAGCTAGACCTGTATAACACGGGTACCCTCCCAGATGATATAAGCGACCACCTACTCACTTACATCATTAAGCATAAAGTAGATAACCACCACCAAGTTCTCTATAAATCTATCAGAAACAACACGAATTTCAACTCCAGTGACTTTCAGAATGAACTCAGAGCATGCAATTGGGCCATACTAAAAGAACTTCCACTAGATGATGCTGTAGTCTATTTTAATTCTAAATTCTTCTCCATTCTAGATTCCCACGCTTCTATCTGCACCCTTAGAGCCAAAACTAAGACCGCTCTATGGCTCTCTAAAGTAAGCAAAACCAAAATCATAGCAAGAAACAAAGCATGGGACAAATGGCGCACCTCCAAAGACCCACTTGACCATATTAAATTCTGACAATTAAGGAATGATACCAAGAAAGCCACACTGTTAGACAAAACAACTTCTATCAACACCTTCAGCAAAAACACCAGAACAAGCCTCAAAAACTTTGGGCAGGCATAAGCAAACTGCTCCACCTTGGCCTAACCACCACCCCACCCCCTCAGCTTGTAACCTTAAAACTCCAGAGGAAACTGCAAACATCATTAACAATTTTTTTACCAAAACCATCCAATCACTAGCTGGCCAACTACCCCCCACCAGCTCCATTCAGAATTCTCCACAACCACTACCCCACTCCCTTTTACCTTCCAGCCTGTATCTACATCTCTCACCTGATCTCTAATGAACAAACTAAAGCCCACTACTCTACCAGCTGATCTCCTCCCACCAGAATATCTACAAAAAGGGGCAGATGCCATTGCATACCCTGTTTCGATCATAATAAACCGCACCTTGACTGAAGCCACTATCCCCTCTCTATGGAAGGTTTCACATGTCATTCCCTTCATAAAGAAGGGAATTCTTTAGACCTCTCAAACTTCCAACTAATAGCCATACTATCACCACTGGCCAAAATTAGGGAAAAATGCGTCCACAACCAATTAATGCACTGTCTCACCCAAAATAAACTACTGGCCAACTCTCAGCATGGTTTTAGGCCACACCACAGCACCACATCAGCCCTCCTGTCCTTAACTCTATCAACATTAACCAAAACAATAACAAACTTACCTTAGCTCTCTTTCTAGATCTTTCTAAGGCCTTTGATATTGTCAGTCACCAACTGCTTCTCCATAACCTGAATGAACTGTCACTGAACAGTAGCTCAATTAAATGGTTCCAATCCTACCTGTCTGATAGACAACAAGCAGTTTTATGGCAGAATACCCTAGCCACACATCTACCCATTACTCTAGGAGTCCCCCAAGACTCCATACTAGGACCACTACTCTTCACAGTCTTTATCAGTGACCTACCCACCATCACTCCCAAGGCCACCTGCATCCAATATGCGGACGACTATACTTTAATCTGTACTGCCTCCTCCTTAACTGAGCTTATGACCCTAACCCAGAATACTTTCAGTGATGTAGAAAAATGGTTTACAAACCATCAGCTTCTATTAAATCCCAACAGAACTAAACTGCACATCTTTTCCCTCACTTCCAAACCCTCCTCACCATTTTTTACTATAAGTTTCAACAATGGCACAATTATATGCCCAGATACACAAAACTCCTAGGCGTCACAGTCGACAACACCTTAAAATATGATATGCATGTCAATCAAACCATCAAATCTGTCAACAAAAAACTGGGCTCCCTATACAGGATCAAACCTTTCCTCACTCCTTTTGCTAGAACTACTATTGCTCGGTCCCACCTATTATATACCCTCCTCTATGCCTCCCCCCTCTTCACTAACCTGAATCAAGCCACCCTTACCAAACCTGCTAGCTGTTACAAAGGGTCTATATTAAATCATCGAATGCTTAGAAAAGCAAACGATGATTTATCGACCCCCATGTAAGCGAAAGCTTACAAACTTGAATGCTTAGAACAGTGATTTTTAAAAATCGCTGATCCAAAAAAAAAAAAAACAAACACTTAAAACATGACATAAAGTGGGGGGCTGTGCCCTCCACACCCCCTACTTAAATATACCAACTTCGAGATTGCACTAAAGTGACAAAAATGGCAAAGTAACAGACGCGGCCAAGCAATTTCTTTCCCAGGGAAGGAATTTGCTTATATGCTGCTTCTTCATTTTGCCTTTTTATCTTTTAAAGTTCGACCAAGACACATTCAAAACAATGCATCTTCGGTCATCTAATAGGAGCCTGTTACAAACATATTGCTAGATTTGCTACAGGTACTACCTCTAGGACCCACCACTGTATCAACCTAACTCAACTAGGATGGCTTGAATGGCCTGTCTTCTCTGATGCAACCAACTGATAATAACCCACAAAATCCTATACCAACTCGAAATAACACCAACACTAAATAAGATCATCAAACCATACAGCAACCTGAGGTTACTACGCTCTGCTGAAAAACTGTTGGTACAGACAACTAAGAGCATAAATGTGGCTGGGAACTCTCTATTCACCAACTCAGTAGACAAAACTTGGAATTTGCTACCTGCCGAACTTACTCACCAATCCTCTTTAACCCAGTTAAAAAAAAAGCCTCAAACTATACTTTCAACTGCATTGGCAATGTCCCTGCTTAAACCTTGACTAACCACCACCAGCTGATCTTACAAACTCTCCCTAAGCATTTCAATGATAGACTCTAATAAGTGTATGAATTCTTGAAGGGACTTAGCCCACAGCTTCGTGTATTATTGTCTGAAACTTAAGCTGCCTGATCTGATTTTGTCAACTATCCCCAGGATTCATGAAGCTCGGTGCAAGGCCGGCGTAAGGCTTGCGCCGGCCGTGCGGCGTATATATGGAGTAGTCGCGCCATATGCATATTAATGAAGGTGCGCAGTCGCCACAGCCATGTGCATAGGAAACGTGCGCAAGGGCATGGGGCGTATCGAAGTTGCGCACGGAGGCATGTCAATGCCGACTGTCGATGAGCAACCTAAACTGCTGAATATTATATTCCGCCTGCAATAGTAAACAGTATCAGTGTCCGTGGATACTGAAACATATGAAAAGCATGCAAGATAGTCCCAGCGAACAGAAAATGATGAAGCAAACAGAAATGCACGGTAGGGAATAACAGGTGCCTACCCTTGAACAAATGACATGAAAACTGTGTGCCCGTAGTCCAACGTAGTGTTGATAGCTATACCATGTGGAAGTGAAACGTATCATATGTCAGCGCGCCGCCAGTAGGTATGTCCAGCCCAATGGAGAGGGTCACCAGCTGACCCATAATGTGAGGGAGGGTACATAACTGGGCAGATGTGTCCATAACCAAATACACGAGGAGAAATGTAGATCTATGTAGTGACCGTATGTCCGAATCTTAGCCCACAAGGCATGTAATAGTCACATACAAAAGATATGTCCATATTTCACATACCAAATGGGATAGAAAATAGAATACGCATATAAACAAAACAGAAGAAGCTTATATAAACAGCTACAACAATAAGGACACGTAGGCAGAAAGGAACAGTATGATCCGTACCGTCGGCTAAGATTGCCACCTGTCCCATTTTGCGAGTGACATTCCCTCTGTAGGCAGATTTGTCCTGACACAAACTTGTAAAAATGGCAAATGTCCAGAGATTATAGGACATAATTATACCTTAGACGTCATGTAATAGTTGCATTAAACAGTTTTTCTCTGTACGTATATTACATAAATGTCATAAGAAACAGAATAAGCCTCCAAAATGCTACAAGAATAAGCTTAGATATAGGCAAGAATTGTACATTCTCTCTGCCGAACTGACCATGGGTATGTGTCGGCCTGTAAAATGTGCTGTGTTCACGGTAAATATCACACTGTGGCCAATTGAAAAGGTGGAAACACTACCGTCGACTATGGGGAGGCATTGTCCACAACAGTCGGATATGTGTAAGGAATAGCGTGGACATAGGAAAAGGTGCCATCCTACCAACGAGTACAACAGGCTGGCAAAATCCGGAAGTCAGAGGTATAAGCCGAACTTGTATGTGACACAGTCAAATGGGTAGTACCCGGGTATATCAACCAAGTAATGAAAGTGAAGTATGGGCGTGTACCTATGTGCGTGAGGTATAGCATGTAGAAAGCAAACATGGCAGGGTAGTCCACACAACCATAAAGGTACCTGACACATGTAGGGTAGTCAATGTGTTACTCTGGCCATGTCATGGGCCAACAACCAAAGTAGTAATCTATGGGGTGTGAGGAATTCGCGTGCAAGGGGTGGATGGGTAATGGTAAAATCCTCAAAGGCGATACTTTGTCGTATGCAGAAAAGGTGAACTGGAAGTGTACGAGGGGGCAGCGGGTGAAGTGGAAAGAAACACAAACACATGTAGAAACAGCTGCAAGACAAGCAGACAGGCCATAGTGTAGAACACAATCCCACAAACATATGAATATGGAAATGTGTGATACAAATGTATAGATATGGCACCGTCACATACCCACAGATTGGTCCTGATGGAACTGGCCATAACAAATGCAACACACTTGGATGCATAATGGCCTACCCAGCATACCCTCCACATCACACAACCCTCCCCCATACCAGAACATCCACCAAATCCAGCCGTACTTGGCGTACTGGTTCGTTACAGACACAGCTACACATAGTGACCCCTACGCATATGTAGTAGGTATTGTCACACTAGGCAGTGTCAGGATTGCAAACCATGTATCCCCTGCATGTAAAACCCCCTGCACATTTTCGTAAAGCCACAAAAATCTTCGGTATCTGCCTTGTTTTGGTCATGACCAATTTTTGGGATATCCCTCATGGGATAACTAACCTGTGTAAATAGTAGAATGGGTATGACGACATGATGTCCAATCCTGTAGATATCTGGACAGAAGTCAGAACGTGCAGTAGAGGTCCATGACACTGTCCAGCCCTAAGTGGTCATGCATAACTTACTACCCAGGATAAAACACCTTCCTGTGATGCACGTGTCCCGACATGAATAGGCGGGAGAATATATCGCACACATTCGCATAGTGGCAAATGGCATAAGGGTGAGGAAGACACTGACATAAACAGGATAACCCTGATCAAGTGTGAGGGACACTTACTGTGTGCAGGCATGACCGACCATACCTGCTAACCTGTGTGAGCAAGATATCTGGACAGAGCCGTGAATACAAGTCAGACAAAGGTCCAAAAGCATGGACAATTTGTAAAGATAGCTCTTAGAAACATAGACCTATGATAGAATAACAGTTTGCACATTGGCATTAATGCCCGGAGTATGAAGTCTGAAACCCAACTGTCTGTCAATACGTTCTGACTTCAGTCTTTAATGATGAGCTACTGCTGTGCCAGAACACAACAGCGTATTACAGAGGTCCGTACCATAAAACTCAACTGTCCAGATATTCGCAGAATGACCAAAGTTTTGCCTCATATTGTTGTTGTGTGCCTCCGACAATCTGCACCTGTCTGGTAAATAGCTGAGGATTGACGTCACTAAATAATGAGAAATATTTTGAGTTTAAGACTACACATCTTTCAGAAAAGTCATGCTAATGCAAAACCTAGTATTCTAACAATGTTCTATGCTTGTAAGAGCAATAGTTAAAATGTGTCCCTATTTGTCCCCCCATCAGGTAGGTTTTGCGCAGATTTGTTGCTCTAAGGGGTTGAGAAGTATGGTCTGTACATATTTACAGTAAGAACCCTTCACATTTGTGTAATGTACAACTGCATACCTGTAGTCACTTCATGTCCAAACCAATAATCTCAGTATGACTGAATACAGGTAATAGTCAAATGTAAATGGGAACATCCCTCACTGTGGAGTATGGACTGTAACAACCCCACCCATAATATGTATTGCCAACATAATAAGCTGCTGACAGGTGCCCAAACACCTGTGTCTATAAACACAGGTAAAAATTCATAATATGGAGAAACTCCCCATCCATATGCTTCGGCTGTCATTTGAACTCAGCCAGGGAAGTTCCGTTCACCAGGCAGACAAGCCTAAACCCAGATCACTACATGAACACCCTGACAATCAAAGACCGGTATGTGGCAGGACTATATGCCCTGGTGTTCTGCATATCCTTGGAGTGATTAACAATGCAGCTGGGGTCCACAGCAGTAGGCAATAGGGAATGTGTAATATGTAGTACCGCATTTTTCCCAGCAGGAGAATGGATGCCTGTGTTGTAAGTGAAGCGGTGAGGTGTATGTTGATGTAGCTAAGTACTATGGGTATGCATATCAATGAGGCAGAACACCAATAGAATAGTGGTTCCGGCATCCGGCCAACGTGAATGTAGTCCCGGTTGACCTACGACCACTGCACATACAACTTTAAAGTGTAATGAATGCGTTCGTGCTGTACACACATTTAAATATGTAACGGTGAATGTGTGTTTCACATCAGTCCATAAACCGGAATACAGATATGCAACTGTTACGGTCAGAATTATGAAAGGCCACGTAAGCACAAATATTTATTAAACATATGCAACCCACAATAAGGATATGCAAGTGCACCTGCGCATGTGTAATCCGCTCACAGTATAGCAAATGAATGCTGTTTTCGCCATGTTATATATACATGGCTCATACCTGTTAACCCCGTAAAGTATGAAACCGGACAAAGCCATGAAAACAACTGGTACAAATAGGGACAATACCCAGATATTGCCCTAACAAACATAGAAAGTGGATAGAATAACAGGTGTGCCACTAGCATGGATTCTCTGAAGGGTATGAAGTCGTAACCTGAAATGCTTGTCATTATTGTCCAATGTCAGTCTTTATTGATATGCCACTAAATTGCCAGATAGACACAAGGTTAAGAAAAATGGACCAACGATAAGAGGCAAACAGCTGTACAGTCAGCGTAAATCTGTACAGGTGAAAGGTATGATGTGGATATATATATATCCACAGACTTAAACCAAAGCTAATTATGAAATGAGGAATGTACAGACATATATGGACATATGCATATATGTACATATATATATCTATACACACACGATGCATTAATAGATATATACACAACAAACATATGTCCCTGTAGATATAACACATGTACATAAATAGGTCACTGTATAGCTATTATGGATAGACAGACAGACATGCATGAAAGGTGAATACACTGCTGCTTTCCAAACCATTGCCTGGAAAGTACCAGTGTGACAGGCCTGCAAGTTCTACACTTTAAACATGAATATAGGTGTCCTTTGCAGGACCCCAAAAATTGATTCCGTACGAAGTGCGAACCATCATAGATGCAAAGGAGGTCACAGCTGCAACTACGATATAGCTGTACATGCAACAGTAGCAGGTGTAAGGGTAATAACACATGGGTCAATAGACTGTATGACGTACCACCTGATATCCGGAGAGTGGGGAGTGCTTAGAAGTGTCTTCACACTTTATTATCACTCACATTAAACATGTCTAATGGGTACTGTGGAGGGGTGTCAGGTATGGGAACCATGGGTATGCAGAAATGGGCCTAGGCGCTGGTTGGCACAGATTTATTAGGTCCGCCCCATGGGAGTGATCAATATACCTATGTGGGTATAGCACACACTTCATTCCACAAAAAGGTTCAACCCATCTACTGGATATTGTGTAAACCATTGGGGGAAGAAGTAGGGACCTATATCAGTGTCATGTAGGCGATTATCATGGATGGACATGCGTACGACCAAGATGGTAACCATACCTTCCAAACTTTCAGAATAAGACAGCTGGACTAAGGCATAGTACATGAAATGCAAATAGGGACTATATTAAATATACCCCTGACAAAGTCAGAACATTGATAGAATAATGGCGTAGTCAGGAGTATGAATGTTATGAGGGTTAGTAATCATGAAATAGAAATGTCAGTCATTATTATCTAACCTCACAGTCCGTCATGCCTTGCCAGTAATTTACCAGAAAGGCACATTATTATGACAAATGTAACAAAATCATAGGTCAAACCTCGGGGCGTTTACTCATAATGTGTAGAGGTGAGAGGTATGAACGTAACCCGTCCTAAATAAATGTACAGAACTAGTGATACTAGGTGGACAGGTGAGAAGAAAGACGTCAGGACAAATGACAAAACATGTACAAGTCATAAGCATATACTTCGATAAATGTGAATGACAATGTATGCCCTGTGAAAGTCAATGTGGAAGGTTAATAGACCCAAAAGAAATGTGTCCCTCAGGGTGTCATGCAGTGTCACTGATACAGTGTCCAGTCCCCCATACTCGTACGTGAGCTCTGCCACTGATGGAAAGCACATAAGGTACATGATAGAATAAGTAGTGTGGCTAAGCACCTGTTGGCCTTTGTGAGGAATATAACCCTCTGGGTGGGTGTGTCCTGCAATCAGAATGTAATGGCATCTGGCCTGTGATGCCGCCAAATATTGTGTGTATTGGTGTAAGAAACTTGATATACTGTATCAGAAACATACCTCACAACTGTACAAATTTTCGCAGAATGTGCAAATTTTTGCCTCATATGTTTGGTGTGTTCCTCTTACAATCTGTACCTTTCTGGCAAATACCTGAGAACTGAAGTCATTAAATAATGACAAATATTTGAGTTTAAGACTCCAAATCCTTCAGAAAAGGCATACTAATGCAAAACCTATTATTCTGTCAACTATCTATGTTTGTAAGAGCAATATTTAAAATCTGCCCCTATTTGTCACCCCATATGACAAATCAGGCTTTGTCCAGATTTTGTGCTCTAGGAGGTTGAGAGGTATGATCAGAAACAGATACGTCTGAGGAAACAGCATTATCGACTGCAAGATAACTCAGAAGGTATGACAAGCGCTGCAGTAGGAAGTTCATTATTGGCCTCAGGTATGTGCTGACATGTCAAAAGACACAGCAGTCTACATGATGTACCTATAGGGCAGTCACCTTTACAAATGATGACAGTGGGACATACCCACAGCCATGCATACATCACAAATAGACATAGCATACAGCAAAGCCTAGGCCATGATACATGAAGCCTCCGGCATGTATGAG